>NW_023463135.1:0-15334 GCF_013731165.1 Rhagoletis pomonella | reverse complement strand
TTTTTTGCAGAGGGGGCGGAGAGGTAGTAAGAAGTACACAAAATAATAATAAAACAACAACAAGCACTTAGTAAACCAAACACAAAAACAGTCGAAAACAGAAAAGAAATGAACTTGACGATGTTGGCAAGTGACAGACCGAGTGAGCGAGCAGCCAAGCGAAGCGCCAAACGCTAATGACGAAAATTCCGCGCGCATTAATTATGCAAAATACAGTCGCGACGACCGCACATTTTGCAATTGCTTGAAGAAGTGAGCGGGCGCGACAAGTTCAACAAGGCACAGGTTGGTCGCAGGCATAATACTCATTCGTGCCCCAATGTCCTTTGCTGCCGCCTTCCACACTGCTGCGGTCTGGCAAGTAAATGAGTTGCTGTGAAATCGCTTATTTCCTACACTTATACTTTAGCGCGCTCTGCCAAAAACAATTAAACTCATCTCAGCGTGGTGTAGTGGCGCAAGTGTCCAGCGGCCGAGAAATCAAAAAATCAAACGCTGCCAGCGGCAGTAGTCTTAGAGTTTGTGCTATAACAGCCAGCTCCCTGCTATTCACTGCGAGTTAGGCAGCGAAATGAAAATGACATTGACAGAATTTTTATTTTTTTTAGGTTGCAGCAAAATGTGGCATATTTTGTGGTATTTTCCTTTCCTCGCACACAGATGGGACAAAAGGTTTATTTAATTACTATTTCCAATCAGTTTTTTTTAGTTTCTTCAGTTGAATCTATGGGGACAATGGAGTTTTGTAGGGCCTTGGTGTCATCCCTGAACTGACGAATTACTGCCTACCTACATTCTCTCAAGAGAAGAGGAGGCACGGGCGATTGACTAGAGGAAGGGAGCAGTGAACTTGTTCACAGATGGATCAAAACTTGGAGGCGGGGTTGGTGGGGGTGTCGTTTGCCCTAAGCTCTCTATCAAAACTATGTTCAGGCTTCCAAACTTCTGCAGTGTCTTTCAGGCGCAAGTAACTGCCTTCAGAAAATCGATAGACTTCCTTCTGAAAAGTGTTACGTCAGTTAGGGAGGTTAGCATATACTCGGTTATTTAGGCGGCTATCATGGCCCTGAGTGCTATGGTGGTGCGCTCGAAACTGGTCGTTGAATGTCTGAGCTCCATAAAAACCATGTCGGGCTACAGTGGCATTCCTGTGGCTGATTAATTGTAATGAAAGGTGCCCCTGAAGCGTTTGCAGCGGATAGGGAGCAACTGGCGATGCCTTTATCCTCCTGCGCTTCACTCTTGGACGGTTGGGCCTCATGTAAGCGTGCTTTGGCTAAAAACTAGCACATGCGCAATTAATTGCAAGAGCCTTTCTGGACCACGGTGAGCCCAGGGCGGTCAAAGAAGCTAATAATGCTTGCAAAGACTACGCTCTTGCTGTTGGTGGAGCTTCTTAAAAACACTTATGGCATTGTTGCTCACGCGGTAAGGTTGGAAATTGCACCTGATCCCTCTGGTGTTAGCTATCAAGAGAATGATGTGGTGGAATCACCTCAGTACTTGCTATTAGACTGCCCGGCCTTCTCGCGACTAAGATGGAAATAGTTTGGCTCACGCTTCCTGACAACACCACAGCCGCTCTCTGGCGTTGAAGTTTGGCGCTTGCGGTGTTTCGCCGACTGAATAATTGCCCTGCGTTCAGATTTCCAAGTGCGTCCCTACAGATCGTAAACCCCAAATTAATTATTTCAACTGGCTTTTCAGCATTGGAACGCGATCGGAGAAGTACTAATTCGCCCTACAACTGACTTTAAGTTAGTTCGTTTTCAGCTAATCCTGTAAGGCATTAAACTAATGGAGACATTTTAAGCGGTATCTACGCAGCGAATCATTTTACACTATTTTCATAAAAATCTCAAAAATAAGGTCAATTGAGCTAAGTATCTTAATCTTTGCCAAAATATTATAACATTTCATGGCTAAAAAACTATTATAATGACTTCGGTAAGAGTTAGCTGGTTAAAACTTTTCTCTCGGGCTGAAGTTAGATACTACCGGTCACTGTGTTGGGACGTCATCCTGTTCACTTCAAAATGGTCGTTTGGTATTTGAAGCCAGGGACAATATGCTTTTTTTTATGGGTTTGAAGTTTGCCGCCACTTTTGATTTTTAAGCTTTACAACTGAAAATATCCTCATAGAAAGTGCAAAAATCGAAAGAGGCGGCAAACTTCAAACTAATTTTTTTTTTACCCATTTTGAACAGAGCCGTCTCCGGTTGACAGAAAATCTCTAATACATATATGTTTGTATGTATGTATGTATGTATTTAATATTCTAGCACCACAAATTACGTTTTTACTTTTCGAATTTACCAAAAATACTGGTTTCTGAAAATCATTTCAAATTTTTTTTTGTGCTCATGCACCAACTTTCAATATAATACCTTGTGCAGCACTCACCAAATATTTTCCCCACCTATTCCAATAATCTGCCTCAATTGTAACAACGATGATATTTCGAGCAATTGCTTCGTCCAGCAAATATCAGGAATATCATTTACAGTAATCGCGCCACCGCACAGTGCCGCCTTAGTAGGCAAAAATGGGAAAACTCGTAGTCTGCGATGACTTTTTGCGTAAGCCCATCACGGAAAAAATTTCAAAAATATATTTTTTGAAAGCAAACGATGGCTTGACGTTTCTTTTTTTCCCATATATACTAGGTTCCCAGGAGGTTGTCGTAGGTACTTAAGGACATTATTTATTTTAATAATTTATATACATAAATAGTGTGATCTTCAGTTAAATTCGATTTTGTAAACTGGTGGCAACCCTCTTCAAAATATTTTCAAACTAAAACTATCTTAACCCCCTTTAGTCTGACACATATTGATACTGCGATACATATGTAATTCAATTACCTAATTTCCTTACTTCAAGTTGGATTTAACTTTTTAAACAGGTGGAAACCCTCCGACGTGTTGCTTCGAAGTAAATCCTTTTTTAAAACCATATAGATTGTAGTAATTCATTTAACATTTAAATAATTTGAAACAAATTATTTAACAGGTGGCAACCCTAAGAAAAAAAAACGTATTGCATATCCACAGGCCAATTTGCCGCCTCGTTTTTTATCTATCTAACGAATCAGATGTACCTAAAAAATACAAAATTATTCGCACAGCATTTACAGTGAAAGTATGAAATTTATCTAAAAACAAATTAAAAATTTGGATTCAGCGTTCTCAAATTTGCTGACACGCGAATTTTCATTCAAGTCCGTCCATAATTCTGTTTTTTTTTTTTGCCCCCACTTTATATGGACGAGAAGCACCGTGCACGGCCAGCTAATCCACCGTACAGACCGTACAACAGCTGTTGCCGCTAGCAACTATAAGTAACTGTTGTCAATGTCACCAGCAATATGAAGGCTGCATAAGCACTTTTTGCCTTTACCCAGAAGCCCTTCAGCCAGAAGGCAAAAATTTGACGAAAAACACTGTAGCGATGCAGGCGCGAACAGATATTGCAGAAGTGACTGCCTTGCTCCAAACTGTTATGGAAGCTTTGCTGTCCTGCAAACATAACATTTGTTGCTATCTCTCTTTGCATTTTACATTTGACTCTGGCACTAATGTGTGACATGGCACGGTAGGCGGTAATTGCAATTTCAACGTATTCTGTTCACTATTCAGCACAGCTTCATATTATTTTCCACGAAGCTATTGTAGCATATTGTTTAACTGGCACACACACACACACACGAACACATTCGCCGAGTAAAGCACCTTCAACACCACCAACTTCGTACTCCAGCTCGAGCGTTAAAGTTGGTTGAGTCGAAAATGGTCGATTGACAGGAGGCTGGTCGAACTGCATAGTGGCGTTTGTAGTGCCCCATGCAAAATTACGAGTACTATGTAGTGAAGTGTAAAACTTTGTAACGGTTAAAAATGTTGAAGTAGTTTCAAGTTGCTTTCTGAGTGTTTCAATTGCATAAGAGCGCAATTGGTTTAAGTATTGTACATACATATTCTGATGTATTGATTTTATTGCACTCGTTTGAAACACGAAACGTTTATTGAAAGGAGAATTGAACTGAATATTGAATCGGTTAATTACCAAAGGGCATAAGTCAGAATTTAACCCATTTTAATATAATTTGGTATTTTAAAAAAATGTTGCTTTTTTCGACCAAAACGTATCACAACTTAGATTTCGTAAAATAATTAAAATTACTTTTTTCCTTTGATGAGAGTCCTGTGACTTTCCACTAAAACACTCTGTCCAAAAATACAAAATTTAACTAAATTTGTCGAAGTCATTTGGCGACACTCTTCTGAGTTTTCTCTCGATTTCTCGGGAATTTTCGGAATTAGCATTACTTTTTTTCTTTTTCTATGGGTCTATTCGAAAAAAGTTAGGGTTTTTTAGGACGACATCACTAATTTGTTCGATGTATTTCAGATTTTTTTTACTAGCCTTTCAGCTTTTTTTTGAGGTGTTCGGGACTTTTTGTTCGGCATTTAACGGAAGTTTTGTGAAATTTTTCAGAAAAGTTTTGGTAGTTTTTGTAGCTCTTTAGAATCCATTTGGATTTCTTGAGCGTTTTTTCAGATTTTTTTCTAGATGATGCAAATTTGTTCGATTTTTTTTTTTTAACTTTTAAAACTTGTGTCTTAAATTTCCGATACTATTATTATTTACTTTTGGCTTTTTCAGTACTTTTAAAATTTGTAATTATTTTTTTTATTTTTTTAATCTATTGGATATTGGTTTAAAATTTTTGGAAATTTTAGTAGAAATTTCTCTGACATTTTCACAGATTTTTCGGGAATTTTCTAGGGATCTTCGGAAATTTTTTAGAAGTTTTGGTTGCGATTTGTTTTTTATGGTATTGCCTACATTTTTTCTATCTTAGGCTTGTTTCGAGATATTTGGGAATTTTTGTGACCTTTTAGGTATTTTTGGGGAACTTTCGGTTTGCTTTTTTTAATATTTTTGGTACATCGGCATTAGGCAAGTTTTTTTTCTGCATATCTTGCAAGTTCTTTCGACATTTATTACAAAACTTTCCTGAGGTTTTCGAAATTTTTTTTGAAAATTTTCCGGATTAGTTTATTTATACTTTCTCGCATATTTTTTTCCTATTTTTAGGAATATTTCAGTCATTTATCGGGTTTTTTGAGATGTTTCGGAAATTTTTCTGAAACTTTCAGTGCATCCTACAAAAAGCGCTAACTTTTCGTAAAAAAAAATCTGGACCGCCTTTATTCGTTATTTAACGTTATCTTAAAGTCGATGAGTTCACTGGGACTGACCCTCGATTAATTTTAAAAGGGACTTAGCAACAGATTCAGGATAGACATTATCGCAGGCTCCCTCGACATAGGGAAAGCTCCCAAAGTTTTTTCAGTCGTTGATACGATATCTTGAAGCGAGATCACCAGGAATTTACCTTTACAATATATATTTTTTTCTGAACCTCTCTAATGTTTTTAGGAGAGGAGAAATGAAGTGAGGTTTTTTGACTCACTTTTGGTAGAAATACCACCTTCACCTTTGTGCACTCGTGTTGGATGTGAGTAAGTATTAGATAGGCTATAAAGATCAGACAGAGCAGAGGGTATAGTTTGTCTTTAGCCGTTTGTAGTTGGGTAGAGAAGATTTCCTTACGGCGTTGCTGAGAAGAGTACGTCTAAAAGCCGAGTTTTTTTTTAATTTGAGTGCATCCTTATAAGGATTCCAAGAATCTGTTCGTTTGGCTTGGTTGAAAAGCCTGTTGTTGGCTGTATAACAGGATGACCATAATACTTTGGTTGTTCTCTGTGCTGAAGCTTCGACACGGTGTTTAGGTATGGTAGGGATTTCATTCTTCAAAGAAGGTTTAGGCGTCAAATAACTCTGATTTTAACCACTTTTTCGTACTCGTTTTCGGAACGTAGTCCATGAGCTCTCGAGAGTGTCAATTACGGAGGAAGATCCTCTCACGTGGAGCTTAATATTTTTAACATAAAATTTTGAAAAGGATGATCGACACAAAAGAAAAGCTCGAGGAAACTGAAAGTCCTATATCTCAACTTCCAACTCTAAAGGTGTAGCACTGATCTGACAACGCAATGTTGTTGTCTTCTATTTTTTTTTTCTAAGATCAATTTTGTTGAAGAATATATTAACGTGCCTGAATTGGTGTTGATTAAATAATTATTTTCCATCAGCTATCTGAATCTTTATAAAAATAAATTAAAATATTTATGTGAATATGTACATAGTAAAGTTGAAAGCCACTCCCATGTACGCATATACATATGTACGTACATATGTATATTATACGCCGCACTGTAATTGCATAATTTTTCAGCAAACCAAAAACCGGAAATTCCAATTAAACAAACTCAGCATGTGGAGTTGAAAACAAACAAAAAAATGTAGCAGTGCTGCGGGTATTTGTTTTACGCCGCTTGACAGCGCGCGCCAATATGCAAACTTTCAGCAATTTTTAAAATCGTATATTCATACATAACTACATACATACATATGTAAATATGTTTTAGTTTTTATTATTTACCTCTAGCCAATGCGGCTACCCACACAATGCGCCAAGTGCGTAGCTGGTTATACAACCTATTATGAACATACATACATATACGTTAGCGTGGGCCGAAAATCCGCGTTTTTAGAATTTTGATTGATAATAGCAAACATATGGTTCATTATGCTCTAAAAAAAAAATCTGTGTGAAGGATAAAAAATTGTTGGTCAATATCTCAGGTTCGCCCAAGTCCATCAAAGTGCAATGTGCTCAAAAAATAAAAATTTATAAATAAATTAATTAACACATTTTTTTACTAAAATTTAAACTATCTTCGAAAGTATTAGTGCTATGTAATTTAGTATATGGACCTTTGTAGAGAATCGAAATGAGCTAAGAAAATTTTTTTTTACCACTCGAACTTTGATGGACTTGGGCGAGCCTAAGATATTGACCAAAAATTTTAATCTTGCACACAGATTTTTTTTTTTGGAGCATAATGAACCATATTTTTGCTATTACCAATCAAAATCTAAAAAAAGCGAATTTTTGGCCCAGGCTAATATACGTGTCTATGTATGTATTAACATTTGTGAAACATTCGCTGTTAAAAAAAGTAAAATTCTGGCAATTTGTTGGCAACTTGCTGTTTCTTTTTTGTTTTGTTTTTGTTTTTAAGTACGTTGTGTAAGAATCGTAACTCTGCTATGCCGTTGCATGAACGGAAGGACAATAACAGGATATACACTTAATTGGACAATACGCATGAAATGCTGATATCAATGCGAATTGTGATTGCAGGAAATCGGCATTGCGCAAATGCTCCGCTAGACAAAGTGCCTGTCAGACAGCAGCGGAAGGCAACGATTGGACGTGACTGAAGCGTTGCCGTTGAAATGGTTTGGTGTCGAAGGGGAAAGCGACAGCAAGAGCGGCAAGTTGGAAGTACATATGTTTGTATATATATCTGTATGTTATTTTTACGTAGCCATTAAACTGCGTATACATTGGGTTTGTTTCTATTCCTGAAATCTTCTCAAGGTAGTTTTCTGTCTACGCTACTTTAGACAATTAATTATTTTTCAAGTGAATTTAGCAATAAGATGTACATTTTTGATTTAATTAGCCTATAATTTTCATGCGAAAATATTTATGGTGTTTACTGGCTTAGCGAAATAAATTCTTCAGTAAATAAAATTCAATTTGGCGGCGATCCCATAACACCCAGAAGCACGTAAACAAGTTTTTAAATATCAAGCGACTAGCCTCGCGGTATTCAAAAAAAATTTTCATTCATAAAAAAATAATTAAGCCCAATGAAAAACAAAGTTTACATGGCGAAGTTAACTTAGTCTATATCTACATATGTCGTTGTAAAGTTCATATTACGGAGAACAGATAATTAATAATGCCTCCTTTGCTTATTTCTTGAAGAAAAATGGCAAAAGTACCAAATATCGCTCTCGTAATGAGAAGTTTATTTCCCTTTATGCGCTGCAAGAGCCAAATTCTGATAGCCAATATCTTTTAAAAGCGGGTGTTTTTTTTTTACTCTAGATCAGTTCTATCGACCTGCCTGCGTTGGGCATTTCTTCGTTAGGAAAATGTGTTGCACAGTGCTATTCAAAGGACTATATTCCACGTGAATGCGTGGAAATCTTAGGAGTTGTTAAATTTTTTAATAAAAACGTATTTTAGATCGTAATTGGTGGCACACGTGTCCTAGACAGTGCATTATATTTAGTTTTGCATAAATAAGAGGATCACATCGCGAAATTGTATTTAAATGAAAACTTAAAAAAGATATACTAAAAATTCAAAATAACAACTCGTGCTCATACCTATACCCGTAGTTGTGAATGTGACGTATACGTCCCATAGCACACCCAACACGTTTACTCGCACACCCAACACGTTTACTCGCACACCTTAACTTAAAAGTCCTATTATTTAAAATTAATTCAATATTTTCCTACAACATTCTCCACAAATATATACATACATATGCTACTTTCTTCATGTATATAAGAATCCTAGAAGGTATTTCGAGTGTGACAATAAAAAATTTAAAAATTGAGTTTTAGTTTCCCAAATAATACTCATCTTTTATTTACTCAATGTAATATTTTTTTTCATTTGGTGTCACTTTAGTTTTATTGCAATAGATTCATTCATTTTGGCAAGAAGAACATTTTCACCGTTTAATTTTAACATTTTGAAGTATCTTAAACTATTACAATTAAAAGAATCGTAAAATTTCTAAAATTACACAAAATATAACAGATATTATGCATGCAGCCATTTTCTTTAATTTGGTGGCACACTCTTGAAATTTTGGAGATATGTTGTTGTTGTTGCCAACGTCCAATGACTTTACTATGAACATTCCCACAGTTATTTAAAAAAAAACTACAATTATTATTTTTTCGCCTAAATAAACACTTTGAGGCTAAACTTGTTCAAATACTTGATTTATTTTTTATTGTACTTGTTTTTGCAACTCCATTGGTTGTAATATATGCAAAAAGAGTGCTATCGTGTTTTTTTCTGGTGGGAGAAGGAAGTAACTAAAAAAAAAAAACACTTGATATTTGCTAATATATTTCTACAGCAATTCAAAAAATAGCAGGAATCCATTTTATGATGATTTAATCGCAAAAATCTAAAAACTACAGCCATTTGAATAATTTAAAGGACAGATTCTGCCTCTATGGCAAAAATAATATAAGCATCATTCGTCACTCAGAGAGAAATCTCGCTAAAGTTTTACTGTAATAAAAATATCCTCTCTCAATTAAGTTTACACGGTAGAGCAGCTCTAGAAGATATTCACTACAGCGAGATTCAAAATAGAGGAATCTCAAGGTTTCTCTACCCCATATTCTACGAGCTGTATACACGGTATAGTTACACAAAAAGTCTCGCTAAGTAACTCTCACATAGACTGTGTATGTAACTGAGTCTCTCGTAGAGCTCTCTTGAGTGTTAAAACGTCTCTAGCGTGTCTTGTGTACACTTAGCCTTAGAATTTTGATGGGCTGCTTGATCAACTTTTAGTATTTATTCAGATGCAAAATTTGCAAAGCTAATTCGTTTCGATTCAATTTTCGGCGAATCCTGCAATATGCCTCACTTGCAAATTTTCTTCTTGATTCATACTGCAATCAAGCATTAAATCAATGAGCTCTGCTTCGGTTGCGGTTGCTAAGAGATAAATAGCTAATTAGGGAGCAAATTATATGTACATGACTGCTTCGTTTAAATTATCATAACAGGCAAACATTAAAGCATTTTAGTATAGATTTTTTTTCGACTTTTTTCAATTACTGAGCTAATAAACATTTAAGGATTCTAAACTGTAATGCTTTTAAAAGACCCAAATTTCGCAAAATTCAGAATTGGTATAAAAAAAAACAGTGGCGTACAGTGCGTATACGTAATATTTTAAATGACTACTATTTATAAGTAAATTTTCCAACGATAAAATAGCAAAATATAGCTGAATTTCGAACGGTATATGTAATACCAAAAGCTAGTTGTAGGTCTAAATTTATTGTTGACAAATGGAAAAATTTACCATTCTTTAAAGAGTACTTAAAAAAAGGCAATCAAAGTGAAGATTCTACATATTAGTGAAATTGTCATAACAACGACAGCGGCAAAGGTAAATACATGCATACAAAGCAATAAAACTCCAACAATTTAAAAGATAAAAAATGTGAAAATAATTTCAAAGATTGAAAAAGATTAAATTTTTTTTTGGGAAGAAAATAATACTTATAACCTTACATATGTATGTATGTATGTGCGTACGGGAAATAGATGCAAATATTTAGCAACCTTAGGCGAGAAAGGGACAAATCATAGAAGAGATATGATAAAAGTGAAGAGGAAAAACTCAAGCACGCTTGAAACACACATTTCAGAAACACATTTGAAACCCCAAGGGTGCAGACGCAGCTACAGCCACAGCCACAATCAGAAATTATTTACAAGTGAGCCGAGAATACGCAAAAGTGTGCAACCGAATAGAGAAAATTGAATGCGAATAATCTGTCCCAATTGCCTATTATGACATACAAATTGATGCGATTTGATTGCCAAAAAGCGCTTAATAAAATAAAATATTATACTAATGCGAAAAGTTGGAGCAAACGACCAAAAAATAAGAGCGTAGTGGAACAAGCGTAAAATTGGCAATAACAATATACTATATACTTGAGGCGTTTGGAGCAGAAGTGATGCAGAAAGAACAAACAGGCATACGTACATACATACTTACATAAATAAGTATGTATGTGTTAACTATTTGTATGCTCGTACTCAAGTTCTCAAGTTAGTGTTCAAATAATTCCAAGCAATATTGCATAGATACAAAAATATGAGAGGAAATTGTTTAAACATACTTGATGCGAAACTTTGTAGGCAGTATACTTTTGTTGGCCTTTTCTTGTAAAATCGGTAAAGCTTGTACGAAAGAAAGTTGATTAGATGCTTGGCAGAGGTTTTCTACCAGAATAAAAATAAACTTCAAACGAAGCAAGAATTTTGGTTTTGAACATGCCCACGACTTCTTGGACTGCGTAGATCTCTTATATGTTTCATGAATACAAAGGGCCATCACTTTTCTACCAAAATTTTGGAAAGATTTTTGAAAATCTTAATTACTAACTGGCCAGACGCATATTTCTAATTTTACCAAAACTATCAAAAATAAGTTCATGGATTTCATTATCCATAATAGGAAGATCGGTCGCAAGAAATTAAAGTACTTACGTATTTTGGGACAAAATAAACGAGCAAAGCCAGCTATTGAAAAATATTTCAATAAAAATTGTATTTAGTTACCATAGAAGAAACTTTGGACCAGGTATATGAATTTATGTTGTATTAAATTATAGAAAAGTATATAAATAGAAGTGATAATCTTCGTTCGCTATTTCTGTTTAAAAGGTATTTAAGTTCTCTTTCATTTCATAAAAAAAAATTGTTTAATTAGGATAAGCGAGCTCAAAAATATCTGGTAAAATTTTACTGTTGAAAAGAAATAACTGTTATTTACGCTGGAAGGAGATTAAGTCATCACATTCACATTAGGTTAGGTTGATGGGACGGTCGGTCCAATGACCAACTCTCTTATACCTTGCAGGTCCATTGTGTTACCACTGTGAAACACGGGAAACCTCAGTGACTATTGACTCTGCATAGAACCATTTTGCAGCTCTTATGAAATGTTCATGGGAGAATATTGCTAATCACGAAGCATGCCTACCAAATAGCCAATGACCGATTACACAAGCCATGACCATCGAAATATCCTCTCTTCTTATCAATTGGTGGCCAGGGTAGTCTAGTTGTTGTACAAGTTCCCTCGCCTAACCACCCCGTCTAATTTCGACCGCTTATTTGTATGTTTATAATGTAACGTGGGCCTTCTTAACTCTTTACTCTATATTAGGTTTTCACGTAGGCTTCCTACCTAATACTAGTCCTAGATATTTGACAATCTCCCTCAAAGGAAGCCCCAAACCTTTGAAAATTAGCGGGGAGACTGTAGAGAACCTACCCAGCAAAAAATCGGTAATCGCTTTTAGTGGTAACGTGTTCTAGAAGGTATAGCGTTATAATGCCTTAAAATTTTTTCGCTTCTTTTAGGCTTTGCCGGTAACGCAAAGTAGAATGTCCTACAATATTTTATTTATTTCGCTTCTTGGTTTCATTTCGGGGAATGCAAAGTAGAATGTCCCATAATATTTCATTTTTAATTCGGTTCTTTGCTTCCTTTCGGGAAATGCAAAGTAGAATGTCCTTCAATATTTTATTTGTTTCGCTTCTTTGCTTCATTTCAGGGAATGCAAAGTAGAATTTCCTACAATATTATATTTGTTTCGCTTCTTTGCTTCATTTCAGGGAATGCAAAGTCGAATGTCCTACAATTTTTTTTCGCTTCATTGCTTCATTTTGGAGAATACAAAGTAGAATGCTACATCGTAGTCAGCTGAAAAATATAATGAATATCCAAAAATTCTTTTTCTACCGTTACTTTCTGTGGAAATTTGTCCCGCATAAAAATCATGTTTTGCTTTGTTCAATTTGCAGCGAAGTTGAAGTCAGTCAATGAAGTGAAGTACAAGAGTGAGGAAGTACAATTAATTAAATAATTAATTAAATATGCATGAATGTACATACCGATTTTTAAGTAAAATCTAAATACCTAAATACATACATATGTATGTATAAAAACTGATTTATACAAATTTTAATTAATTTTCATCTTTTAAGACATTTTCTGATTTTAATTTAATATAAATAAGTATGTACTTATCTAGGCATTCTACATTAGTTTGTTTGTAAGGCATTCTTTGTTCGCTTCTCTGGATTCTGTTAATCCATGCGTTGTCCCTTCGTTTGAAGGTAATGCTGCGGGTAAGGACTTACCGCCAATGACATGCCCATGTTAAAAGAAGGCCTTCTTGAAGCGAAAGGGCAAGCGATTCCCATCGCCTAGCTCGTTTCCACTTTCGTTTCTGTGGTAATCGTGTTTTTTGCTGGGTATGTTTACTTGTGAAGAGAATCACTTCAGTCTTATCGATGTTAGATATTAGAGCACAAACTTTCAATTAGGGTATTTGGATATTTGCCTTTAACGGCAATTGCCATGTCGTCAACGTAGGCAGTGACGTATTGGCGCTAGCCTTGATATTGTTAAAGGCGACTTCTATGTCTACAAAAGCACCTAAAGCATGCTCCTTAAACTGACAGTAACTATGCGTATCTGAGGTATTTGGACAAAGGTTCCAAAAAAGTTAAACAATGGGCACAAGTTCAACTATATTTCAAGCGTAAATCTTCCCAATTGAAATTTATGCCTGCGAATATATTGCCTGGAAGAACTAATGAATAGGATAAAAAATATCACAATAATAAATTAGCCCTTAAAGATGCAGACTGATTCAAGAGGTAATTAAGGTTTGAGATAGCACAACACATTCGTACGTGCTGACCAAAGCGTTGCAACGGAGTTTAAGTGTTTCACTCTCTTTTACTGGCAGATGAAAATAATACTCAGCCGTGTTACCAAGATGTTGGGAGGATTCTCATATCTGGCGCACAGTGGAGAACGGAAAAAGAGTTAAAGGCAATTTAAGAGATGCATAACTTTGTCTAGAGACATCTTCTTCTAAGCTGGGTGTCTAGAGACCCTCATTGGCTACCTGAAAGCATACTGCAAGCTAAGGCACATAATAATGCCCCAAAAAAGTTCGCTAGATGTCTGGTCTTAGTAAACATAGTGCCTCCTTGGGGAGGTTCCATCAAGTCCCTTATATTTGTAGGTTTAGATGGATCACGTTACGTCTTGATATTCTCTATAGAATTTCAAATGTAAACAAAATACAAAATAAAATTATAGTTCAAAAAACTAAAACCTCCCTATTATAATTGCCATTCGTACTGTCATCAGGTATGTAACTTGAGAATAGAAATCGCAGCATCAATTTTACATAGTTACATCCCGAGCTAATAAAAGGAAGGTAAGAAGGCTTCTGAGACCGACTTTATCCACTATCTGCGGGGGTAGACTGATGTTTGAGCTCTTTCGACAATAGTAGTTGCAATACGACAGCGGTGAATTTATACACGATGGGTCGAAGTTTGACGGAAGTGTCGGTGGATGCTTCTATCATGCAGGGCATCAGCACGAGGCAGAGCTAGCATTAACGAAGCAGACGAATATCTGTTAAACTGCTCGACTTTTGCAATGGAATTTTCTCTGACCATCGGGAGCATTTAAACTGACCTCTTTTTAAGACGGTGCCACCTACCGAAAGCTTCGGAAAGCGCTTCTATAAACAGACAGACTGTAAACGATATTCACCTTGATCGATGGCATGTCACTTGTATTCTCTGACTGAGTCAAGAAATTTGGGCAAGATCCTATAAGGAAGACATTTCGAAATTCAAATATTTAGGAGCGAATAAGAAATGCAGCATTTGCTGTATGTGGCATAAAATCGTTATCAGGAAAAAACATTGTAGTCTAGTGCTATAATCAGCAGAGTTTAGAAAAATGCTTTTATTTGAAGAGCAAACAAAATATACGACTGTTCAACGAACTAACCACCAAGTTTTCTTCAAATTCCTTAGAACCTGAGCCAGTGCCTCATACAAATATAAATACATATTGAAAACACAAATTCAAACTCCTTTTTGTTTTTGCTGAGAATGATTTTCTTTAACTTTAACTTCTTCCAGGTAACTTTTCTCCTTACTGCGCATTTCATTCAACCATTTTATTTAACTTCCTATTTCATTTATGTCTTTTATTTCACTCACTCAGTCACTTCATATTTGTATTATTTTATATCCGTTTGGCTGTCGCTGTTGCCGGTAAATAACTCAGTGCGCTGCCAAGTTCATTTTATCCCAAGGCTATGCAGTCAGCTTGAAAAGAAAGCAACCGGAAGTTGCAAGTTTAACTTAAATTGAATTGAGAATATTTTTTTCCAAAATGAAAAAAATGGGAAATACTCAAAAAAAAATGTAAAAAATTTAAAACTGTTGAATACTTTTCTTTGATGTGCAATTTTTTGCCACTTGCGTGAGCGGAAAGGATACTCACATCCGTTCGCCGGACAGACGGATGTTGCAATCCTTTTGCATTCCTTTGCTATACTATACATACTTTTTTTGATGACTTGCAACTATCTAAGAAATGTTGGCGAGCTAAAGTTATATACTAAATATATGTGATATTTGAAAGATGATTGCTTGCTGATGTGGCACAAGTGGAGTTGAAAGTTTTTGTAGTGTACACATGCATACTAGATGTACTACTAGACTGGGTCGCGAAAAAAAAT
>NW_023463134.1:0-15340 GCF_013731165.1 Rhagoletis pomonella | reverse complement strand
ATACGCTCACCTTTCAAAAGTAATAAATAAAATAATGTAAAAAAAAAAATATTTTTTAAAAACAGGCTTTTATTTAACATGTACAATCAAAGGAATAAAATAAAGTAGTGTAACAAAAGATTTTTTAGTAAGAAAATGTTTTTAAAACTGCACTAAAATGAATAAAATAAAATAAGTAAAGCTTTCGTTAAAATTACTAAAAGCCAAATGATGAAAGGAATGAATCAAACTCTAATGAAAATTACTAACAATCTTTATTCGCTTACTTTGTTTTTAAAAAGATTGTTTATAAATCAGATATTTTTATTTGAAATGCAGTGGCGAATCGATAACAGATTCAACAATGACAAGGTTGTTAAAATATTTTAAATGGCACTAGAAGAGCGATTGAAATGCATACTACATAACAAATGTACGTGTTTACTGAATATGTTATTTTTTATCACACACGAAAATTATAAGAAAACAAATTATTGTTTCCAGTAAATCGGAGGATCTCAAAGGTTTTAACCGCAACTTGAAGAAATTAATGGCAAACCCCCAGCGCGCAGATTTTTCCCCCAGCCCGGCGGCTCCTAGACCCGGACATTTGACAAAGCTAACCGTGCGATTTTTCACGTAATTCACTCCGAAGGCTTTATTAAAACTATAAACTATGCAAATTTTTTGCAATTTTTTTGGTTTTTCGTAATTTGTTCGAAATTTTGAGGGCGTAGAAGTCAAACGAATCCCAGATTCGTGTTCAAAGAGTCGAATTACATGTCGGTACGTGGGTCTGGTTAAAAGAACGCACCAAATTTTTATGTGTGCTATGTATACTCTAGCTATTATTCTGATCTTTTTGTTTACCTGGAAGTCGTATTTTAAGTATAAAACCCAGCAAACAAATTTATTTACTGCCGTCAAATTCCGTTTTCTTAAATGGTAGGAAAGAAGCAATTTTTCTAGGTTTTTGTACCCCCTCTTGGTAGGAAAGAAAGTTTTTCAGTGGTAACCCTGGTTATAACGCGCAGTACCATACCGCTGCTTCTTGGGCAAGCCTTTATAATGAAAACAACTCCTATAAAGATTTTATTTTATTGCTTTAAATAGAAAAAGTGTAAAAAATGTAAACTGAACCATTTTCCCCTAAGCTAAGGGCCCGTTGTTAAATGTATGGATATCAACAGCACATCATTATCGACGATTTCGACATCATGCATATAACATGTGATCGATAAAGCAGTTGTTGTATTTAACCGGAGCTTTTACCTCCGATTTGTGTTAGTCAGACATTGAATAAACCTCCGATTGGTGTTAATCAGACATTGACCACTCCGGTATGTTAATTATAGACAATTATTTTCCGTTTACCTTTACCATCCCATGGCACACAACTATGCAGCATTATCCACATCGCCTTAACAGTATTCAGAAGAAACACATCGTACTCGGGGCTGCCAACTTGGCTCAAACCGTCCCATTTTTGGCCGTATTTTACTTCAAATGCCACTTAATTTTTCAATTTGGCACTTTTGAAAAATAATAATATTTCAATTCATTTTTGTGAAATCCTTTGCTTGAACTTCTTTTTGTCAACTAAAATTGACAAATACATAGTTTAGGAAGAGCCTGCCTGAAACTATACAAAAAAAGCAAATAAGCAAATGGGTGTATAGAATTGACAACAACAACCATGCTGTCGAGTTTAAATAGCGGCAAATCAGCTGCACTTGATAGTAGTTGGTTGAATAAGGAAAATGAATTAGCAACAATCGTGGTACAAAACTCAATAAAAAAAATATTAAAAATAAAAAATGTTAATAAGCCACAATAACACTGACAAATAAAATTTTCTAATTTCTATAGTGTACTTACTTTGCATTGGACTTTTGTTTTAGGAATGTGTTTGTATTTTAATGCTAAATCAGAAGAACAAAAAAGAATGACAGTTTTTTGGCACTTTTATTTTTCTATTTGGCACATTTTGGCACTTTTCTATCCTCAATATGGCACTTCATAGCTAAGTATTTGGGGCAGCCCTGATCGCACTAACTAATTTTTTCGCCTGCGGGAGTGTAGAAGTACCTACACGGTTAAAAATTTCGGTTTTAATTTTAAACTTTTTGGACTACATATATGACCAAACTAAATTCAGTTTCAAATACAAACCTTCCAAGTTTAAAAAAAAGAGAGCACATATGTTGGGTTTAGAATTTAAACAATTCGGTTTAAATGTTAAACCCAAACATTTTCATAATTAAGAATAAAAAAAAAACAATCTTAAATTTCATGCTCCGTCTGGTTGGGATTGAACCCGGACAGCCTTGGTAGCAACCAATTGTATCAAGCATCTTTGCACACTCAGCTACAGCCACGCATGTAAATGTGCTTTCATATGTTGAGTTTGAATCAGCACCACAATTTTAAACCAAATTTTCTATATATGAAACCTAGAAACTAGAATTAAAACATTTTGGTTTGATTTTTAAACCACGAACTTTTTGGGCTAAAATTTAAACCAGAATATATTAAAAATTGCGTAAAACTATTGACTGGTTTAAAAAGTAGACTATAAAAGTTTAAAAAAGGCAGTAGTCCCAGCGCGGTTTAAAAATTAAACCCAAATTTTTGACCGTGTATGTATATACCCTTTTAAGATGCATGTATGTGAATTATGCGTGGCTTTTATTGTATATCTGTATTTCACAAACTCCCTGTGTAAGGAAACCAACTAATGTAATTTTTAAAAGAAGTGCCTAAACCTAACAGTTTGGAATGTTAAATACTGTTGAAGGTAATTTAGGGTATTTCCGGTTACTAGCGCCTTAAACTATACTTATTATTTACTACCGCTGGCGGCTTTAACAAATTTATAGCGTTTTTACGTTCTTTGGCAAATTACGCTCTGTTAGCCATAAATTTTACAATGTTTTGACCGCCTTTGTGTCAAGACCCCTGGACCATCTAAGGAATTCATTTATATTTTAAATTGCGTTGTCATCGTGATTGGAACTATGCTGAAAATTTCAAGTCTCTACCTTGTCGGGAAGTTAGTTTGAAATCGATTGGAAATTTCCGCGATATGACCAGGTTAAATAAAAGCGTGTAAAAAAATGTTAAAAAAGGGTTTTAACGTTCATTTTCCTCGATTTCTGGTTTCTGGTTTTCGATGGAGATGGTGATTTTTCACGATTGCTTCATTTTGTTTAATACTTCGAATACCGAAAAAATTAACTGAACTTGCATTTTTATTATGTAGGTCATTTTGGTGGAACGAAATCGAAGTTGGCAAATTAAATCTTCGAATCCTTGCTAAGTACATATCAGTGGTAAACTCTTTTAGGCTGTAAAGTGTAAAAAACAACAGTTTTAGGACCATGTTTTCATTCCCAGTTAAACTTTTAAGAGCTCTCGAAAAATTCGTATAAAAAGACGCACAAGAAATCGAAAGGAATTTTTTTCTATCAAAATTTCTTAAATCAGTTTGCATCTCTCAAAAAAAAAATGCTCGTATATTTATTTCTCCAAGGAAATTTACAGCCAAAGCAAAGTGCTTTTTCAAGCAGCAGAAATAATAAAAACTATTTCTTGTGATTTTTCTTGAGAGTTGGATTCTAAGCTTTAAGATACAATTTGTATTTGAGGTTATTAACTTTAGGGGGGTTTTGAACCCCAAACCCACCCCTTGTGTACGCTAATGCTTACTATAATATTTATTGATTGTGTTTTATGATTTTCTATTACATTAGTTATGTCTCTGGTTATTAGACTTATACTTTAGTAATTAAAGGAAAACTTCCAAAAATACTCAAAAAATACTTGTGAAGGAACATTTTACTTGTTCAAGTTTAACACCGTGATGCTTTTTGTTTTCCCCTCTTTTTCGGAAAATTTTTTGTTTGAATACTTTTTTATGTACATATACGACGATAATATCTTCCCTTCTCTTCCTTAACTACACTCTTTGAAAACGTATGATGAGATTCCATATCTGTAAAAAGCTTCACAGTGAATAAAAATGATTTTCGATGCAGACCTTTAGTACATATGTAAGTATATATGTAGTATTGCGATTACAAAAACTCAAAGCACGTTCACGCTCGAGCCCCGTCCCCGTTTATGCCATGTTTTTTTCTCTCAACCTTATACGAGTATCTCTCTTGCTCTGATAAATATTTGAGAAACTTAGCACAAATCGCTACCAGCAGCCCAACCAAACGCAGACTTCGCGCAGCTTATATCAAGCAATGGACCCATGCAGAGTTAGAGTGCGGCTCTGACGCGTGACTGTGCATACGGCACAGTAGGAGACCAACCAGCAACGCTCCCCGTCGCAATCACAACCACCGTGTTTGGATTATGTGCTTACTCAGTTCAAAAGAAAATGTGCAATGTGATCTACTCTCTAGAGGGCGGACAGGCAGGTAAGTATTTTCTTGTTCACTTAGTCAATTCACCGTTTACACGGCACTGCATACGAACGATGGTTTGGGTATCAAGTCATGAAGTCAAGACTGCTACGCAACATGTTCTGAAGCTTAGAGAAAATTTCACTTTTACCCACACCAGCTAACAGAGCAGGGAACAACAAGCAATAACCCACAAAAGGAGGACAAAAGTAGCAACATGTAAATGTATGTACATGTGAATGTATATCGCGTACATATAAGTAGAACTATAAAACTGTGTACTGCGATATTGGTTTCGGCGCCGGAATCGGGGGCAGCGGTTAGATTGGCAATGGAAATGGTAGTGTGACACAGCTGTCAATACCAGTTTCATTATGAAAAATGTGGGTTGCAACATGTATGAGTCGAGACTAAGAAACGTGTGTTGCTGCAACGTGACCGCGTTTACAATAGTAAAACACAGAAAAACATGCGCACTGCTGTGGCCGAGTTTGCCGTTTTGCCTTTGGCGAACTGTGAAAGAGGTTCACTTGTGAAAGCTTTTCTATTTCAATTGTGTTTCAACAGTCGAGGTTAACGGTTGTGCGAGTTTCTGTTTCGGTAATTCAATATTCCTATCATTAAAGAATACCTTTCTAACCACTTGATCAAAAATGTAACTTAGTAAATAGAATCAACAGCATTGTATAGAATCTCCAAATCCAATTACGCATACAACACAGAGAATTTGATGGCACTTGGCTTCTAGAATATGTATGTACATACTCGTACATAAACATAATTATTTAACTGCGTTGCGCCCTACATGCGTCTGAATATTTGAAAAGTATACCAGTCAAAAATAGTTAACATTTAATAATACTAGATTTGAACTTTTCCAGTTTCATGAATACATAAGAATACATTTTCATGTGCGGTGTTGACTTCAATTTTCGAAATACACACATATACATAGATATTCTAAATATTAAACAAACAAAAAGAAAACTTCTACGCTACAGCAATATCTAATATGAACGCATATATATCTAGTAGAACAACTGCAAAGTTAACTTAAAAAAATTAAGTGCTGGAACCAACGTTTTTAAAATGTCTATTGTTTGCACGTTGGAGCCAAAGGTAAATTTATTTAAGAACTCGGCGGCCAAAAATGTGCTTGTTTTGAAAAATAATAATGTGCTAAAGTCCGTAACGTTCACATCATCTAGCGGCGCAGCGGTGGATGCCGGTAAAAGTTGCAACGATAACATTTACAGAAAGGATAAAAGTACGTTTAAGAAAATAAAGTGCGCAATAGTTTTAATATACATTTGTATGTATATTAGGGTTGCCTTATTATATTTTATCGGATTTTGTGAATATTCATGAAAAAATGTGTTATCCAAAATTCCAGGTCAGTCGGAGAAAGTTTAGGCGTGCCGACCGCCACCAACCCCCACCCCCCCCAAAGTTTGAATTAAATATGTTCTCTTCTCCGGGGCCGCTGCATACAAGTGGATGCTCAAAAGTTTATAACCGGTTTTTCCCACTTAAAGAAAATGTTATTGTGTGTACAAAAATTTAGTGAAAAAGAATAAAGATAGATCATTCTCCATTTATTCACTTACTTCGTGTTCTTAGCTCTGAAAAATAAAATAATTTTACATTGATAACACCGGCACACAAAAAAAGTGTTGTGTGCTTTTAGACAGACCCACCTACCGACATATATTTCGACCCACTGAATCCGAATCTGAGGTCTGTTCGACTCGTACGCCTTCTAAATTTCGATATAAGTAATTGCGAACATTGTGAAAAAATTGCAAAAAATCCGCAATTTACTCAAAATTTTGAGGATGTACGAGTCAAACGGACCACAGATTCCAATTCGGTGCTATTCCAGTTTAAAGTAACGCAACTTTTGAAATTGACCAAAGATTGTTGCAGTTTATTTCTTTTCGAGACTGGCCAGCTGGTTTGGTTAGAAATATACTCTTCCACATTTCTGAACTTGCTTTGCATTAATTTAGAAGGACTTTTAAATAATATTTTAAACAAATCCCGATTTTTAATGAATAAATGGGTGCCGTCTGAAATAAACATTATCAGTATTGAAACAAAGAATAAATACAGACGGTACGTAATATTCTAATCCATTTAGTTGGAAGTTTTAGTGAACACTTCCGCGTGGTAAATTTTTTGATAAAATAATAGAATACACATTAATCTCAAAAGTGCGTAATATTACCAGTGTCGCCGCGAATCATTTTTAGCGGTAGCCAAATTTCTTTTAAAAAGAGCTAAAAAAATGTATTGGGGCTAAAAATGGTAGTTAAAATAAAAAAGGGCAAAAAAAGGGTATATTATAGGGCAAATACACGACACCAGCTTGCTGGCACTATCAAGAGATTGTATCATCAGGCTCGAGGCATTTAACATACCAGCATGCTGGTCCAATATTTATTTCTTTATAAATGAGGGCCAGAAAAGACCGTAATGATTAGAGCCGAAATTTAATAATTTTTTCACAAACACGGCTTTGACTCATATACTAGTATATATCACAAGAAATTTCCGGTAAAAAACTTTTTACTTAAAATAATGAACTAATTGTACCATCCACGACACCGGCATGCTGGTACAATCACACAACAAGAACATACACGGTCAATCGGCTGGCACCAACACTTGATGGCGCCAGCATGCTGGTATCATCTATGGTCCCTTTAACAAATTAAGCATATTTAGGGCTGTAAACTTATCTATTTTAAGTATAGTTAAATCATTGATATATAACTTAACTGCCCTAACACTTGTAAGCTGAAATTAGTCGAGAACGTAGAACGTATACTTAAACGCAGTCTGTATACGCAGAATTTTGTCGATTACTGGAGCCCTCAGTGTTGCTACACTGTTGCCACTCATCAATGCCTTTTCATAAACTTACCCTTTCAACTACAATTTTTTCGTGCTATAATAGATTTTAGCTAAATATAAACTACTTAGTTTTCAACAAAAACCTTATTCAATAGTAAATTTCAAATATTTTAAACACATTTTGAATAGGAACTTATATCTTTTTTACCATCTGTAAAACTGACGAAGTAGCAACCATCTAAAGAAGGAGAAATCAGCTGACACGGAAAAATCTAAATTCCGCAGATTTCTGCGCTACGGGCTACAACTACAGAAAAATTCTGCGGTGTTGAGTTTTCATTTACATGGCGCTTTGGTAAGACAGATCGTGTCAGCTGACTCGGGTTTACGTACCGGTAGGTTTACGTTCTTGACTAATTTCAGCTTTAAAGTTTGTATAAAAACGTAAGGAACATACAATACATATACACACCAAATGCATGTGAAAAGGTAAAGTCGGAATTTTTATGCTCTCACCCCTAGGATTGTTCTATACCGAAAAAAATATACCCCTATTTTTCATTTTGAAATCAAAAGTTTTTAGAAGTCGCTCAAACCGCCCAAAGTTTTCCATGTATTTTATATGGGGAAAAATAACTTTTCGTAGAAATGGTATAGAATTCTTAAAAATCAATATTTTTCTATCGGAAAACTCTGTTTGTCTGCAGGAGATTCCCATTAATTGTAACCAATTGTTTATTTAACCATTTGATGTTTAAATATTTTTATTCTAAAATATCTACATTACTTGTCAAAAACATTTGCTCATATTTGCAAAAATCCTTTCAAAACAAGGCCAACAAAATAAAATGAAAAACAACTCTTCCACACTGTAAAAGCTTGTTGTTTTTCAATTGCTACCAGATTTTTCGTTATTACACAGTTCTTGCACAAAATATTTGAACAAGTACAGTTATTCTGGCAGGTCCTGAAATTCACTTCCAAGTGCAAATGGCTCAAGTTCACTTTTTCGATCCAAATTTTGGTGTTCTGTATTTCTCGTGGTTCATGTCAAATGAATAAATGTTTTATTTTTTTCGTTTTCAACATCTCTTTCATTCTGCAAATGAATCAGTAAAAATCTCGGGATCCCGGAGCTGCAATCTCGGGATTTCGGGACATGGAAAAGTGTCCGAGTTCCCGGAATTCCGGAATTCTGAATCCCGGGATTGAATGCCCTAGTTCAAATAGACGAGTTAGACATGGTAAATGGGCTTAAATAAGTTAAATGAACAAAACGTGTTCGTTTAAATCGCATGCAATTGTTGTTCGGAAAATTTAACTATTTAAATCATTTAACTCTTCTGAAAACCAGTTCATCGCAGAGTTGTTTTAGAAAGCTTTCTGCTTCAGCCAATCAAAAAGAGCCAAAAACTTTCATTCCACACGCAACTTTTAAAAAATGTATATTTTCAAAAATATTTAAAATTAAAAATTATAAAAAAAAATATCAGAATTGTATGCATGTCTGCCGGCCAAAAAAGAGGCCAAGACGATAATTAGTTATTTCCCATCAAGCCTCAAACTCAACAGTTTGAAGTCTCTAATGGTGATTTCGTTTCTTGCAAAAAATGTTGCCCTTCCCCGGTGCAAAATGTGTTTGATGTTACACTCAACCCTGTAAAAGAACATGTTTTTTGCTTTCTTATCCGTGTTTAGCTCACGCATTTCGTTTTCAACAACTATTTCAAAAAGGGCCGTCGTAAGAAAACTCGGGCCCGAGACTAAAAACTCACTGTCCCCTATATATAATATCTGGTTCATACATATTCTGAGGTATCAGACAATACAAATATTAACACGAATCTCCTTCTCCCAAATATGAAAATTCACTTAATCCTGAGACACCCTTAAATTAATGAAAATCAAAAAAGCATAACATGAAATTAAGGGTTGTTTATATTTAAGGGAGACCATTTTTTGAATTATACTTGCTTCTCTTCGATTGCCTCGCATCACTTTGAAGTTAGTAAAAAAATTATTCCACAAAATAATCAGAGATTAACTTTCTTAATGAAAATAAAGTCGACGGCATTTTTTAATGTAATGTCCAATACATCAAAAAGTTTTTTGGCGCTGAATCCACCAGGCTAAAAAATGGAAAAATCTGGTTTTCTTCGAGCATGTTCGGCCTTCTTTACAATAAAATAAAGCAGTTTCCTTTACTCTTAATTATCCACGTGTTTTCGGTGCAAAACTATTTGTAACGTAAGGCTTTTTTACTAATTGAATTTTCAGTTAAAGTTATTTTTTATTTAGTTAGATATAGGGCTCATTTGAAAGCAACATTCTAAAAATTGTATATTCTTTCTAACCCAAAAAGGCTAAGAAAATAAAAATTACGTAAAAAATAAAAAAAGCGAGAATTGAATTATTTAAAAAATAAAATTAAAAAAAATGTTTAATATACCACGCTTTTATAAATGGACCAAAAATTAGAAAATAATATTTCTCAGACCTAAAATTTCTACAGAGAAAGTATAAGTTTGAGATCGATTTTAAGCGGTCGTTATTCATATAGCCACATACATACATATATTACTCTTCTATCAATTCAGGTCTCTTAACATGTGCCGCACGCTTTTCATTTTCAATCTCATAAGTTATTTATAATGACGTTTGATAAATTTCAAAATCAAAAGTTATCAAAACGAATTCTATGGGACTGAGAAATATTATTTTCTAATTTTTAGTCCATTTATAAAAGCGTAGTATATTGATTTTTTTTATTTTAATTTTTTTCTACTTGTTTGCGTTGTCTGTATAAAATTTTGCAATAGATATTTAAATAAATCAACTTGCAATGAAAAGAGAACAGAAGACTATGCAAGCAAAATGTTTTGTGTTTACGTTAAGTATATAGGCAAATCTAAAAAATTGGTAACCTTGGTGTTATTTAGCTTTATTTTCACTGTTGGAAACTATATCAAGCTGGTTGCTTTTGGATATAATTCATTGACGTGTACTTGAAGCCTCAAAAAAAGTTTGGATCAATTTGCTGCATAATTTGTGAATTATAGGTGTTTAAATTAAAAAAATAATGAAAACAAGTGAATTTTTTATGTAACTTTTAAGAGGGGCAAACTTAATTATGTCATAAATTTTGAAGCACACCATATTCTGATTTGAAATTTAATGGGCATTTAGCATGGTACAATAAAAACAGGTAGAAGCCAAATTGACATCAAACCTACAAAAGTCAAAGTTTTCGGGAGAGTAAAAATAAAAATGAGCGTGTGTAAGGAAAAATAAAAAAATACATTTCACTGGTTGACGTTTTTAAGTATATTTGAAGTTTATTCTTATTTATTTATTTTCTTTAGTTAAAATTTGAAAAAACGTGTATGTTGTTTTCTGTTTTTGTTTTATGAGTTGCAGTGTTGTTGGAGGGACTTTTCGGCATAAGGGTCATAGGAACAGCACTTGGCTTCAAACGTGCCTTTCCTGTACCTCCCGGTGTATTTGTGGAATCTACTTCTTTAAAATGTTTAACGCACAGCAAGGCATTTCACTGCAGCTCTGCCCACAGCTGCTTTCGCAACGTTCCTTACGCGAAGGACATTGAGGCACGTTAAAAAATTAGTGGTATCTGCCTTATATTTAACACCACATAAAACACAACGCCTCAGGTGTTGCATTTTTAACACATACACTAAGTATAAACCGCACAACACTACAAAAATTCAAATGCAAATTAAAATTTGTTATTAACGAACATTCAAAAAAAAAAACAACGATATGACATTCAAAGCGTAACGAAATATAGGAAATAAAATAAAATCAAGTTGAAGTTTAAAGGTTTGGTTCTCATGAGAGCAACGTCATTTTGGCTTCTACCTGTATTTATGTGCCTTGGGCATTTAGCACTTATGTGTACACTTCATATGTAGTAGGCAAGAAACGTGTGCAGTAAAAAATAACGAAATGGCAAGTAACTCAAAGTCTGTAACTCCACATTTCACCATTTTCAAAATTTTCGGTTTATTGCGTATAGTTTCTCAAGCATTTAATTTTAACAACTTTTTAAGTATGTATGTGTGTATGTGCTTTCAGAATAAACCAACTTTTAAAGATAAAATATTCTGCGATCTTGAGCGTAATTTTTATTCCGAAAACATCTTAATTGAAGGCACATTTTGAAAATACGTCGAAACGATCTAAATCTTTTTATAGCTACTAGTCCTTATAACATTGCATATACCTGTAAAATGCTTCAACAAAATGTTCTCTAGAAGTGTGTAAAAACCTTGATTTAGTACTTTTAATTATGCTCCTTCTTGTAGTCAGAATATTTCGAGGGTGGTATCAAATCAAACTTTTTTCGACAAAGGTTCTCTTACTTAATTGGAGCCTTATAAATTCAATGGCATCCCCAGTTTTGCCCGGTTGTCTCCACTAGCGGTACATGAAACTTTGCTTAACTTTGAACTATTTTATAAAAAAAAACTCCCTCAGTTTTGAAGATATTTTACTAGAATTTTGCACATGCTTGTATTTTAATATTTCCTTCACTATCCCATAAAATCATCGAAATCGGTTCACTCTAAAATCTAGCTCCCATACAACTGATTGTCCAGAGATGTTGTTTTGCGTTATAACTTTTCCAATTAAGCAGGTAAAAATTTAGTATAGGTTCACTTTAACATATAGCACGCATACTATTCAGATATGAAGTTAGAGTTATAGCGCAAAAACACATATCTGAGTAATCAGTTGTAGTGGACCTATATGTTCAAGTGAACCCATTTCGATAATTTTAAGGAATAATTAAGGTAATATTAAAAACGGTTATGCGCAAAATTTTAGTCAAATAACTTCAAAACTGAGGGAGTTATTTATAAAATAGTTAAAATTTGATCAAATTTTCAAATACCATTATCTCGAAAACCGGAGCCAATCTGGTAAAACGGGGGATGCAATTGAATTTAGAACGTCCCCATTAAGTGCGTTCAACTTTCAAAATCGTTGCTCAAAATTTACAACTTGAACAACGTAATTTGAATCCAGGTTATTCTTTTGTTTTCTTTTTCATGTTTATTCCTCTTCTTACTTTTGAACACTTCTATTAATCAATTTAGTGAGAGATTACGAATAAAATGATATATATAACATATATGTGCTCACAAGTTTAAACATTAAAATTTTTTTTTTGGAGAGTGTACCTATTTTTTAAATTTTCCGATATACATAAATATGTACATTAAAGTGGTCCAATTTTTGTATGGGAAAAAATGTCCTCCTAGAAAGCGGGGCACCCCCTTAGTTTTTTTCCTTTTAATATTTGTAATATTTATACCAACTTTCAGTTTTCTACTGCAACTAATACAGGGTGCTCAATAACCCTGCGCTACTGGATCGCTGCGAAACTGGCAAAAATATTAGTGATTTTTATAAAAAGATACTGTTGTTATGGCAACTGAGGCTTGTGATATTTTTTTAGATAATTTAAATTTGAAATGCTCTCAGGTTACTTAACCAATTGTTTGATTAATATATGTACACAATACTTCTAGAGTACAATATGAGCATCGTGAGCATCCTCTAAATTTATACTTAGAAACGTAAGGTTTGGTACCAGCACCTCTTTCGGCAAAAGGAAAAATTTTGGAAGGTGCCCCCAAAACCTTTCTTGGAAAAAATTTTTTTTGGACCACTCTAATGTACGTACATACATATAGCAGCACTTAATTTCATTTAAAGAAATGGCGTGTCGTCCATTTCTACTGTAGCGTATGTAGTGCATATTTTTAGGCGCAATATTTAACTTCTTTTAGCGGGCGACATCCACCTCTAGAGTTTTGATATGATACCAGGCGACGAGGTTGATATCTGGACTAGGTTGTATAGAAACTTTGCCATAAATACGTTTGCTATATTTAAAGTATAAATAGTGGTCTGGACATACAACATTGCAAGTTGATAAAAGCGTTGTAATAAAAAGGAACGAGGCCAAAAGAAGCAAAATAAGAAGGTAAACGAAGAAAAAGTTTTTATGATTAAATAATAAAAATCTATTAGAATTATTTCAAGTATTTTTCTAGTACTATTATCATCTTTCAAAATGACTCTCGAATGGTGCTATAAAATTTTTCTTTTAAGAGTTACGGCCACTTAAACTGAATGAATTTTGAAAATGAAACTTTGGCTTGTAATAAATATCTATGGAATGCGTTAATTATTATAAATAGGACGATATATCAAATTAAAGGTTATTAAATTTAGTACCTCACGTTCATTTATCATATTTCAGTAAGTCTAAAAATTATTAAGATATTAAGATAAAACTTACAAAAACTATAATTTTCTCTTATGAATTTTAAATTCTTCTTTACATCAGCCACCAAGTGAAAAATACAAAAAAGTGAGACGAGATTTATTTCAAACGTTTTAATGTTTCCGGATATTTATATAATATTAAAAGGACCATGGACTTGGTCACGCCGATTTGGTCAGTTTTTAAGATTGTTGTGAATGAAGTCAAACATGTATTGTCTAAGATTAGGAATCGTTTGATACGTTAATAGTAGTTTCAAGCATATAAGTATTTACTTACATTAACATAATACAAGTAGGTTGAGAAACGCCCATTTTAAGTCCATTTATGCAGTCTTGAAAATTGGTGCGGAATGGTTTCATTAGTCACCTAGTAAAGTAGGGGACGTGCAATAAGATTTTAGATCAACATAAATATTTTATTCTGAGTTGATGGTCAATTTTGGTTATTTAAACTTCTGGATTCTAGGCTAATTGACCTAATATGGTTGAGCGCCGTCGCAATATCGTCTGTGTCTTCTTTTTTATAGCCGAGCGCACTTGTGCACAAGGGTATATTAATTTTGTTCACATAACGGTTGTTTGTAACAGCCAAAACGAATCGAGATAGATATAGACAAATGTATACATAAATGCTCAGAATGAATAGAGAAATCGATTAAGCCTAGTCTGTATGTCCGTCCGTCCGTGTACACGATAACTCGAGCAAAAGTTGAGATATCTCAACAAAATTGGGTATGTAGGTTTCTGTTGTTCCAAGGTAGGTTGGTATTGAAAATGGGCGAAATCGGACTAAAACCATGCCTACTTCCCATATAACGGTAATTTACAGAAATACGAAAACTGCGATATTTTAGTAAATACTGAATATAATTCACTCAAAATTGATATTTACAATAATTTTCAGACAAAAAATAAGAATATTATAAATTTTTGGAAAATGGGCGTAGCCACGCCCTCTTATGGTTACATGTGTATATCTTGGTAACCCCTGCACCAATTTCTTCCAAACTTAGCACGGTTGTTGGCCTTGGTACACCATAAGAAATGGCCGAAAATTTTTAAAATCGGACAATAACCACGCCCAAATCCCATATAACGGTAATTTAAAGAAATACAAAATCTTCGATAAATCAGTAAATATTAAAGCTAATTTATTCAAAATTGATGCTTGCATCAATTCTTAACCAAGAAATACGTTTACTTACACAATAATGTATGAATCAAAATAAGTTGGTATGTTTTTTACATTCTCGTATTCTGCAAATTTTTTAAACGATATTTTTGCCAAAAACCTCAACCCAAGCTTAACCTAAGTAGTACTAAAAAATCACAACCCAGGTATGCACATATTTTCATTTTATTTTCCGAATTCGGTGTTTCGCATTTTCTTCTTTTTTATATGAAGAAAATAAGCAACACCGTTCCCAACCAGAAAAAACCCAAACATCTGCGGTAAGTGCCAGATACTTCAGTCTTGGAATTTTTCATACAAAAATTTAATGCGCTACAAAACTGCATACTGAAATCTTTCCAAGAAATCTAATTTAAAAGCTGGAATTTTTTGTTGATTCTTTTTAATATTGCACAAAGTTTCATATATTCATATTTATACGTTTTTTTTGCTAAAGAATAAGCTATACTTAAAAACATATCTAAAATTAAAGAACAAAAAAAATCTTGTCGTGCGCTATAATTTTGACACATAGTGTTAGTCAGTTTTTATAACTTATAAATGGTTTTTATTAATTTTCGATTTTAATCGAAATGACCGATTAATC
>NW_023463133.1:0-15342 GCF_013731165.1 Rhagoletis pomonella | reverse complement strand
TCGCAAATTTTACCCCTACCGAAACCAAAGATGTATACACATCAAAATATGTAGTATAGAACCTATTCGTATGCATATAAATAAAATACTTAAGTTTTATTATAGGTAAAATAACCTTTTTTATTAATTCTAAACTACAGTGTAGTAAGAAAATTCTTCTTCTTTCGTAGAACGTGTGATTGCTTTTATTATTAACACTATAAAAAACATGACTATAGCACAACACTTTCATAATATTTTAATCAATAATGTTAGGCGTTTTTGCAAAACGTTTTGTTAAACAAAAACGCCTAATATTAACGATAAAAACAAAATAAAAGTCTGTGTTATAATTCGTAATATGTTTTTTACAGTGTGGAGAATGAAAGCAAAATCGCACATTCTACGAAACAAGCGCAGATTTTACGAAAGTAATTTCGTTAAATATACGAATTATTTCTGTGCATTTTACAAAAATTTCGTAAAAAAATAAAGAAATAGTATGATTTTTTTTAGTAAATAGTAAGAAATTCGTTAATAAATAGTACGAAATTATTTAGTAAATAGTACTAAATTCTTTAGTAAATAGTACGAATACATTCGTAAAATGTACTTAAAATCTGATGCCTCATATTTTCGTAGTATGTAGGAAAACGTTTGTACAATCAACGAAAACTTTCGTGGCGCAAAATGACGAAAAATTTCGTAAGATTTACGCAAGTTTTCGTTATATTTACGCAGATTTTATTTTCAGTGTAGCTGTACCATAAAGGCAGTTTCTGCTATAGATCTTGACCACCGAGATAGTATAGCTCGAATAGCAAAATTTTAAGCATCTGTTGTCAATTCGAATTTTTCGCTATAATCAGGATAAGCGAGAATTACGTCTCATGATAGAAGGAAGCGCTTTATCCATTAAAGGCTTCTATTGCTTCTTTGCTTAAATCAAATTTCACTTTTGCGGATTTATGTTTTGATATTATACCTTCTTGTTGTACATAGTTGTTGTATTCTACCTTCATGCGAACAAATTTATATAGCTTTGAATATTCGTTTGAGAACACTTCAAGAAAACCAACCGTTCAGCTATGGGAAAATTAAAAATGCAGACCGATAGTTAGAGTTCAATCGATACCACTAAGGTATCCCTCTAATAAGTACTTGTACTCAAAAGACTGAAAGTATCGATACCTACTCAGTATCGAGTAGTTTCTTAATCGTTTTCATCTTCACTTTCGAAAGATACTTCCATTTTTTTGTTGTAAAAGGTCTTATCATGATTTAAAAAATTGTATGCAAAATCAAATAAAAAGCCAATAAAGTTGCAGGTATAGAAAACATGTATATTTAAGTTATGTAGTAAGAACACAAAATAATTATTAACTAATATTTGTGGCACATTACCAAGGAACAGTATTGGTTATAATTTTATCAGTCATATGAGTGTATAGGTCACCCAATATGGATAAGTTTCGGATTTTTATATTATTTATTAAATTAATTAGTTTTAATTATATATAAATCATATATAAGATTGGCTCTTACACATATGTTAGTGTTTGGCCGAGCTGCTCCTCCGATTTGTGGCGTGCGCCTTGATGTTCTCACATAAAGCGGAGGGAGCTACAGGTTTATGCCGACTCCGAACGGCGATTGTACTTTTATGAGAAGCTATTTTTCATGGCAGAAATACACTTGGAGGTTTGCCATTGCCTGCTGAGGGATGGCCGCTGTTAAGAAAATACCTTTTTTCTATATTTTTTTGCGATGTTGCTTTGACCAGGGCTTGAACCCAGGCGTTGCGGAGTGGAAGCGCGCACTGCTTACCACTACACCACACTTTTTGTAATAAATAATATAGTTCATTCTATAACAAAAACCTTGTTAATCCAAGTTTAAAACTGTGTACAAAAATTAAAAACAAATCAATAAAGTTTCATCAAATAACGTAGATAATAAGAAGGGACAACTCGTGCCTTCTCTTTTGCGCTAGTACGTTTTCATCAAAACTTTTCATGAAACTTTGATTTTCTTTTCATTTTTGTACAAAGTTTGAAACTTGGATTTACATAGTTTTTGTTATAGAATGAACTACATTGGTATATAAAAAAGTGACTAAAATTAATTTTAAAATAAAAACAAGTAAGAAAGACTAAGTTCGGGCGGAGCCGAACATTAAATACCCGGCGCAAGTATTAAATATATGTTTTCCACCTTTCCGAAAGCTACCGCTACATGATAAGCCGGCGTGTATAAACTTTAAGTAAACTAGCGTCCTCAAATTTCAAAATATTGAAATTTCAAGCATTTCTGAAATTTACCGTTATATGAAAAGCGGCCGTAATTTTAGTCCGATTTCAACAATTTTCAATGGTTTACTTTTATGTGGCAAGCACAATAACCACACCGAGTTTGGTACAAATTGCTAGAACGGTTAGCGAGATACATATACGTGATCATAAGTGGGCGGTGCTACGCCCATTTTCCAAAATTTTATCATAAACGTATTTCCTGGAAAAGAATTGTTGCAACCATCATTTTGAATAAATTAGCTTTAATATTTACTGATTTATCGAGGATTTCGTATTTCTCGAAATTACCGTTATATGGGATGTGGGCGTGGTTATTGTCCGATTTTCCATTTGGTATGCTGTACCAGGGCCAACAACTGTGCCAAGTTTGGAATAAATTCATGCAGCGGTTACCAAGATACACGCATGTAACCATAAGTGGGCGTGGCTACGCCCAGTTTCAAAAAAATTTTAATATTATTATTTTTCGTCTAAAATTTATTATAAATATCAATTTTGAGTGAATTATCTTCAGTAGTTACTAAAATATCGCAGTTTTTGTATTTCTGAAAATTACCGTTATATGGGAGGTAGGCGTGGTTATTGTCCGATTTTACCCATTCTCAATACCATCCGTCCTACGCCCGAAAGAAGTACACGTACCAAGTTTCGTTAAGAAATCTTAATTTTTACTCGAGTTATCGTGTGCACAGAAGGACGGACAGACGGACGGACGGACGGACGGACAGACAGGCACCGCTTAATCGATTTCTCTTTTCATTGTGATCATTTATGTATACATTTGTCTATATCTATCTCGATTCGTTTTGCCTGTTACAAACAACCGTTATGTGAACAAAGTTATAATACCCTTGTGCACAAGTGCGCTCGGGTATAAAAATGGAGTCATCTCATGGCAATGGAGTAAGTTATCTTTAATTTATAACATATTTAACTTATTAAAGATCTTTTTAACTTCAGTGCAAAACTAAGCGTGTCCGGGGAAAACCAAACCATGTGTGGACAGTGTCGGAAGAGAAGTCCCTAATTGATTTTCTTTTAGAAAATCGCCTATTTGAGGTTGTAACACATTCAGATCCCAATTGTTTGATTTCGGAACTCCTAGATGGACACTTCGGCGATTTGCCAACAACACAAGCATATTCAACCTAAAAGTTTCATCGATCTCTTCCTCCTGATCTTCATCGCCTAACAAAAATGCACCAAATAAATTTAAAAAACTCATAAATGACTTATTTTACGACTCACTTCCTTCCATCGTTGCGTCCTGCGCGTACTTCTCGCAAATCGCAGCCATTAATTTGCTTTTCTCGCTTCTTCTGGGCATTAGAAACTTTCTAAACCTGTTTTAATAATTTTGATTTTGTCAAATATAATTGTTAAAATATTGTACAATAGCACACGAAAAAGTATGGGATGCTCACAAGTTTCATTTTACAACTGTTCTAAAAAAATAGTACAAAAGAGCAAATATGACAAATAGCACGACTTGTGAACTCCCTAAGTATGTTCAGTTATACTTGATAGGATAAAGTTATACAGCTATAAGTGGGCGCTACCACGCCCATTTTCTAAAATTCCATAATAATCATATTTTAAGAGATTATTGTGAGTATTATTTGAGGGCGATTAATTGAGTAAATTAGCGCCCTTAAATTTTGAGTTATCGAAATTTCAAGCATTTCTGTAATTTACCGTTATATGAAAAGTAGGCGTAATTTTAGTCCGATTTCAATAATTTTCAATGTTTTGTGGCAAGCACAATAACCGTACCGAGTTACAAATTGGTAGAACGGTTACCGAGATAAATATATGTGATCATAAGTGGGCGGTGCCACGCCCATTTTCCAAAATTTTATCATAAACGTATTTCTTGGTAAAGAATTGCTGCAAGCATCGATTTTGAATAAATTAGCTTTAATATTTACTGATTTATCGAGGATTTCGTATTTCTCGAAATTACCGTTATATGGGATGTGGGCGTGGTTATTGTCCGATTTTAAAAATTTTCGGCCATTTGGTATTCTGTACCAGGGCCAACAACTGTGCCAAGTTTGGAAGAAATTGGTGCAGCGGTTACCAAGATATACACATGTAACCATAAGTAGGTATTCTTATTTTTCGTCTAAAACTCATTGTAAATATAAATTTTGAGTGAATTATCTTCAGTAGTTACTAAAATATCGCAGTTTTCGTATTTCTGAAAATTACCGTTATATGGGAGGTAGGCGTGGTTATTGTCCTATTTTGCCCATTTTCAATACCATCCGTCCTACGCCCGAAAGAAGTGCACGTACCAAGTTTCGTTAAGATATCTCAATTTTTACTCGAGTTATCGTGTGCACAGACGGACAGACGGACGGACGGACGGACAGACAGTCACCGCTTAATCGATTTCTTTTTTCATTCTGATCATTTATGTATACATTTGTCTATATCTATCTTGATTCGTTTTGCCTGTTACAAACAACCGTTATGTGAACAAAGTTATAATACCCTTGTGCACAAGTGCGCTCGGGTATAATAAAAATCCGAAACTTATCAATAAGGTAACCTATATAAGTATAAGCGCACTACATTATTTACAAACCATTTATGAAAAAAAATTAATTGTTTTTTTGGTACATTACAAGGAAGGATATTAGTTATAATTATATATATGACTTCATATAAGTATATTATTGACAAAATAGTTATGAAAAAAATAGTTTTGGGGTACACTGCCAAGGAACAACAATTTTGCTAAATGCTTTCCAGACAAGCGAATTCTACTTTCTCTACTATACGACCGCACTTTTCCCAAAAAGTCGAGTAACGGGCGTCATTTGTTGAGTACCCGTTTCAATGATAAAAGAAGTAGAAATTAGTCTTTCGATACAAGTACTTTCTTTCGATACTTACTCGATACCGAACAAAAAGGTATCGAGTAAAAAATATTTGGTATCAAAAGAAAAGTATCGAGTGTTTATTTTTATCGATTGAACCCTAACCGATATTACTTTTTACGCTGATTTCAACTAAATAAATATTATTTGGCGCAATTTAAAAGTAAAGAAGGTATAAGAGGTAACATTTTTTTCGATATTTTAAAATATTAATATTTTCTAAACTACGTAACCGATTGAGAAAGTAATGATATGAAAATAAAGCCAATTAATCTATCTTCAAGTTGATATAAAAAATGTGTTAAGCCAAACACAATAATTTTAACATTTTATTTCTTTTTTATTATTTCTTTAATTATTGTACTTTTTAAGTCTATTCTTATGAACTATTTGGTTTTTATTGGTTTTATTGTCTATTATTTGTACATTTCCTCTTAAAAGTATATCTCTTATGGTAAATGGACCTTTATACTGAGGTTCTAACTTATGTCCTGATTCATTTTTTAATAAAACTAAATCTCCTATTTTAAAATTATAGGGTATAGTATTTCTATCATAAGCAAATATTTGTTTTTCTTTTAGTTTATTTATTAAGTGTTGGGCCCTTACACTAGCTACTTCTAATCTAAATTTAGCTTCCTTAGCGTAATCATCTACATTATATAATGGGGTAATTCTATCTATCTCTCTAAATTGTTCGAAACTATTAGGTATTTTAGCAAATATTAATTCATATGGGCAGTAGTTATGTACTGTTGATGGTGTCGTGTTGAAACAGTATGTGAAATATTTAAGCCATTCATCCCAGTCGGTTTTATCTATTGATATGTAGGAGCGAACATATTCATTGTATGTTCTGTGACTCCTTTCTATAGTACCGAGGGTTTGGTGATGGTGTGCTGTAGAAGTTATTTTTTCTATTTTGAGCAATTCACATAATTCCGTGAGTATCGCATTTTTGTATTCTGTTCCCATGTCCGAAATGAACGTCTTCATTGGACCATAAACGAGAATAAAATGTTCAAATATAGCTTTTGCGATTGTTTTTGCGTATTTGTCTTGTATAGGTATTGTTACTAGGTACTTTGTCAAGTCACATATTATAGTGATTGCATATTCATTTCCGTTAATCGATTTTGGAAATGGACCGATGGTATCAACGAATACCGTATCGAAAGCTTGTACCGGTGTCTTTGTAATAGTCATTGGATTTTTCAGGTGTTTTGTAGTTTGACACTTATGGCATGACTTTACGTATTTTTTAATATCTTTAGTCATGTTTTTCCAATAGTAGTATTTTTTTATTTTTTCGGTGGTTCTGTAAATTCCGCAGTGACCTCCTTCAATTGGGTCATCATGATATCTTTTTAAGATATTTTTAATTTTAGCATTGTCATCAATTTGGATCACCTTGTTCAGTAGCGCTACTTTTACTTGATTTAATATTTCATTGCCCTTATTTTTAAAATCAATAATCGAGATAAATTCGAAAATCTTCTCGTTTGGTGCCAATTGTAGTCTATCAATTTTGTATTTACCGGCCACTTCATCGAGCCTTGAGAAAAATTGACCTAAGTTAAATTTCTCATTAGTAAATAAATCAGTGATATATATATACGCAATTATCGATTTACCTCTTTTGATGTAACATCTTTCAGGGGTAATCTTTAATTTACAATATTTCCTGACGTCAGTGTTATTTAAAGGAACATATATATATTGGGCTTATTATATATTTGATGATGCTTATTTAATTTACTACCTGGGCATGCTGTGTCTTTTTTATGTGTCATTGAACGTGTTGTTATTGTGAGTACTTTAGCTACTGACTCAGTCATTTCTTTTAGATTGTCTATTGTTATTCGCGATAAAGCATCCGCGATATAATTATCTTTGCCCCTAAGATATTCAACTGTGAATTCATATTCCTCTAGATCAAGTCTCATTCTAGTCAATTTAGAACTAGGATTTCTCATTGAAAATAAGTATGTTAGTGGTCTGTGATCCGTACGGACAAGAAATTGTTTACCGTATATGTATGGCCTAAAGTGTGTAATAGCCCAGTGAATTGCTGTTAATTCTTGTTCAATGGTGGATTTATTGCTTTCTCCTTTTGTGAAGGATTTGGATGCATATACAACTGGTAGGTGTTTTCCTTCGTGCTCTTGAGTTAAAACTGCCCCACAAGCATACTTGCTTGCGTCTGTAGTTATACAAAACTCTTTCCCGAAGTCAGGGTATTGCAGTAATGTTGGGCTTATTAATGCTTTCTTCAAATAATTAAATGCTTTTTCACAATCTTCAGTCCATTCGAACTGTACATTTTTTTTTGTTAGTCTCGTAATGTGTCTAGAATGGTGCGAAAAGTTTTTGATAAACCTTCGATAGTAATTGCAAAAGGCTACGAATCTTCGTGCGCCATCTGCGTCAGTAGGTTGTGGATAATTCTTGATTACTATCGTCTGGTAGTATCCCTTTATCAGTACACTTATGTCCTAGATATGTTACTTCCGTTTTAAAAATGAACATTTTTCGGGGTGTAGTTTGAGATTGTGTATTCTACATAATTCAAAGACATTAGTTAAATTTGAAAGCATGTGCTTCTCAGAGCATCCTAATACGACTAAATCGTCCATATATAAGAAAGCTTGATCTGGTTTTAAACCACTGAAAGCAAATGTCATCATTCTTTGGAGAGAGTTAGGTGCTATTTTTAGTCCATATGGAAGTCTAGTGAATCTATATGATCCATTGTACGTTGAAAATGACGTAAGATTTCTAGATTTATCTTCCAGTTCTATTTGGTGGAATCCAGACATTAAATCTAAGCAAGAGAAATATTTTGCTCTGCCAAGTTGATCTAGGATGTCGTCTATTCTTGGCAGTGGAAACTTGTCTGCGACGAGTTTTTTATTCAGTTGTCTGTAATCTATTACTAGTCTCCATCTTTTTTCTTTAGAGCCTGGTAGTGGCTTCTTTGGTACTAGTAAGATTGGACTGTTGTACTCGGAGTGTGATGGTTCGACTATTCCATCGTCTATAAATTTTTTCACTTGATTGTCAATCTCATCTTTGTGAGTATGCGGTACTCTATAGTTCTTAATATATGCGGGTGTATTATCTTTAACTTGCAATTTTTGGCTATAGAAATTATTAGTTGTTATCGGTTCAGTTTCTAAACCAAAAATATCAGTGAATTTTGAACAAAGGTTTGTTAAGGTATTTTTAAATTGACTTGGAAATTGTTTATTTAATATGATTAAGATTTCTGTTTTTCTACTGTTATTATTAACATGGTTATTTGTGACAATTTCATAATCATTAATTTTTTCGGTTATGATTTTTGATTCCTCAAATTTTGCTGTGTGAAAATTTGTATTTAGAATGCGAATGAATGCTTTATTTGCTCTTACAAGAGTGCTAGCTATAAATACACCTGGATGAATTTCCTGTTTTGGTACAAGTATATCTTGACTTGTACTTTTAATTTTTATTTGGCGTATTACTTCTGATCTTGCTGGCAAGGTTAAGTATTCATTGCATGTATTTGCTATTGGTATTTCTATGTGTTGGTGAAAGTTAGGTGGACGTAGTACAAAGTAATCAAAATCTTCGTTGAAATCTAGAATACAATTGTATTTTCTGATAAAATCCATACCGATGATTCCATCACAAGGTATTGGGAAATCATCGTGCACGACGTGAAAGGTGTGCGGAACTAAGAAATTTTTGTACTTCAGATCGAAGTGTGTAGTTCCTATTGATTTTATTTTACCTTGTCCTATTCCACTTAATGATGTAATGATTTGTGTGTTTATTTGATCTTGTTTAAAGTGTGCAGTTTTTATTAGTGAAATATCTGCTCCTGTGTCTATTAATAATATTATTGTATTGTTAGTGTCATTTAATTGGACTTTTATAAAAATGCTCAAGTTAAGATTAAGATGATACACTTTTTTTTCTATTGACTTGATCTTAGGGGACTGTGAGAGTTTTCCGAATGTTCTTGGTTATTGTTAGCTATTCTAACATTATTAGTTCGACCATTTTCTTGTCGGTTATAATTGTTTCGGTTACGGTTTCCACGATAGATGGAGTTGTTATCTCTATTACCATTATTGTTATTGTATCTTCTGTTGTTTTGTCGATTTCCTCCTCTGTAGTTTCCTCTGTTACCACCTCTGTAGCTTTCTCTACCATTTCCTCTGTTTCCATGGTAGGGTTTATTTGATCTTCCGAAGTGTAGGATAGTGTTGTGTTGTCCAGTTGCTTCGGTGCAACTTCCGACAAACTTTCCTATTGCTTCGTTCATGGAGTTGAATTGACCTGCCTCCATGATGAGTTTTACTCTATCTATGGTGCAATTTTTGGTCATTGCTTTTACTGCTACTTGGGTTGAGTATTTGGTGGCTTGACTACAGGGTATGCCGTCAGCGATGTATGCGCTTTCTACGGATTTGGTCAGTGTTTCTATCTCATTGCAGTAAGTATTAGCGGATTTACCACTTTGTCTAATGTTAAAAATTTTTGCCGATATTACTTCAATGGTTTCGCCTTTTACACATGCTGTTAGTTTTGCTATGATAGACTGAATTGTCGTCACACTACGCTACTACAAACGGCTACTGATTCGTGGTTGCCTTTTAGTGTTTCTACTAAAGAAAGTGCATCTAAGAATGATCTTACATTTTCTGGCTTTCCATCGAATTCAGGAATCAACCTGGTGGCAGTATTTATAAATTCTATATTTGTCTGTGCCATGTTGATTTCTTCCAGTCCTTCCTCTTCAGTAATATTATCTTCTATCATAAGTTGTTGTATATTAGGTATTATAAGGATATTGATATCAATTTGTATTGGTTCTTCAATAGTGTGTGGAACTTCTTGCTGAATATTATGACGGTTAAAGGCTTTAACTAATAAATCCCTGAGTTCCCAAAATATTTTTAATGTTGGTTCTTATGTGTTTGTGTAAATCTGTTTTTATTTATTGCTACTGTCTTTCTAACATCTTCTATTGAACTTATTATAATGCCTAAATGTTTTCTGATTGTGTCTTGCCCTATGCTACGGTTTTGTGTAATGCATTTATAAGATTTTTTTATTATTACTGCATTAGTTTCTATGGATTTTATTATTGTTTCCCATTTATCCATGGACATAAAATTATCAAGTGAATCTAGTTTCTGGTTCTTATTCTTTCAAATTTTTTTATTTTTTATTAATATTAAGAGGAGTTTTCTTTCTTATTTATACCTTATCTAGTTGGTTTGCCATACTTAGATATTTCTTTTTTAATTTTTATTGTGCATAGCGTATACATGTAGTGCTAAGTTTATAACGCTTACAATCGTAATTATGACTATACATATTTCTATTGTTTCTATATTAATTTTTTCTTCTGTTACTTCTACTTCATTTATTCAAAAAAAATTTTAACTTAAATCAATTTTAATTAAAAATTTATATTTTTTTTCGTTAGTGAAAAAAATTTTCATTTAAGTGAAATTTTATTTTTAAATTACATTTTTTTTTTTAAATTTTTTTTTTTTTGTTTTTAAGATAAGATTTTTTTCTTTAAAAGAATTTTTTTTCTTTTTTTTTTATTATTATTTTTTTTTCAATTCATTTGCTAATTATTAATTTACAATTTCAATTTGTTTTTCTTAAAAATTGGTTGCCCCGAGCGATTATCGCTTACTGGCCCTATGAGTGCGAATAGGGAGCACTTCATTAATACAATCTATGGGGTTTTTCTCTTATTGTGTTGTCCGTCCTGGTCTGGCGTCCAGGACTTGTTTGATGAGGAACGTTATTTCATCTATGCGTTCCCAGATTTGGCACGATCTTCCCCAGGGTGGTGCTGGTTCTGTGTTCAGCTCACGTTGGAGGATGGCTTTTTCCCTCTTTAGTTTTTGCGTGTAGCCTCCACGCCTCTTCCTTCTTGCTACTGGTGGGATTATTATTTCTTCCTTCTTTGGTTTTTGGTTTTTCTGTCGCCTCCGGTACTCCTCAATGGTCAATGGCTGGGGACCGGGCTTCCTTCTTGTCATTGCAACTGACGGACGCTTTGGCTGTCCCGTCAGGACTTTTGGTTTTAGGTGCTCTAATTTGAAGCACACTTTTCAGGATTTTAATTGAAATTTCATTTTTTGGATTTTTATAATTTTTTGGAAATTTATATATTTTTTTTTTGAGTAGAGGCTCAAAATGAAGCCTCTTTTTAATTTTTAAAATAATTTTTTGGTGCTCTATAGTGCGAAGCACACTGGCAGGATCGCCATGTAAAGAATAATATTTTTAATTTTAGTATAACCGCATGTGTGAGCGGAGTAAATTGTATTGATCTTTATTTTGTCAGAATTCTTCCTTAAAATCTATTTTACAATATGTTTTACTTAATGGTTTAAGTGGTAATGAACTGAAGTGACAAAGAATGCCATCAAGGTCTTTTCATAATGATATTTGATATTTATTTGTGCGAGTTGAATTGTGAAATGATTTGGGTTAGTTTTCTTCGACTTGTTTGTTCTTTAAAAGTCACACTGCATACTACACACTACAATTCCACACGAAAACCGAACCATATGAGACCTGGCACAGACGTTTTGCACATTTAGGAGCAGACAATATGGTGTTGTTAACCAAGGGGTATGTGGATGGTATAAAGTTTCAAATGGAAGAGAAACGACCTTGTGAGTCATGTTCAATGGGCCAGCAGAATCGAATGAGCTTTCCGTCGGAAGAGTCAAGAGCAACAAAGGTTTTCGATATTATACACATGGACGTATGTGGACCAGTGAAGGTAAAATCTTTGAAAGGAAACCGTTGTTTCTTAACTTTTTAGATGACTACACGCGAAAAGTCTACGTGTATTTTATAAAGTCTAAGGAAGGTGTGCTATTTAGATTGCTTCAAGGAATTTAAGGCGAAAGCTCAGAATCAGAAGGGTATGCGTATCAAGATTCTGCGAACGGATGATGATACAAAATTTGTGAATCGTTCTAATTAGATGGAGTTGAAACGATGTGGTATCGTACATCAATCAACAGTCCGCTATAATCCAGATGAGTGATGTGCATTTGCCAAAATTTTTTTGGACAAAGGCTGTGAATTGTGCTGAATATATAATTAATCGATCACCGCATAAAATGTTATCCAAAACTTCGGAGGAATTGGGGTCAGGACGCAAACCTGATGTGAGCGTGTTTCGAATTTTCGGCCGTACTGTAATGTCTCACATTCCGAAGCAGAAACGAAGTATGTTAAATCCAAAAAGTTTGAAGTGTATATTTGTTGGATACTCTACAACTTCGAAAGGATATAGAGAATATAGTTTAAAGAATAAGTATGTTTTTACGAGTCGTGATGGTGTATTTCATGAAAATGAGTTTCATTATCCTTACAAAGAGCATTACATAATGTACCAATGTATACTGCAATAGTGGGGCAAAGTCAGTATGACAATGTAGATACACATAGTTTATTTGAGTCATGTCTATCTCTATCAGGAAATACCAATGAAATGTTGGATAGTGATGAAGTATATGCTGAGGACGGAAATCCTCAGGGGGTCACATTAGTTTAACGAAGAAAATTTGACTCCGGTAAATGCCGAGACTCAAATGCCAATTTTAGATTATGAGGAGATACTTCAAGCTGAATACGTAATACCATCATTGCGTAGAAGTGAGAGACTAGGCAAAAAGGAAAATATCGCATATAGAGCTGGATTAGTACAAAATGTTGATCGTATAAGCTTAAAAGACGAAATGTCAAGAGAGGATAAGAAACAGAGGGTAGAAGCTAATGAAAAGCGAAATAGGTTCTTTGTTGGAAAATGATACCTGGGTGTGCATTGATAAGCCCACAGGTGTAAATCTAGTTAAAACTAAATGGATATTTAAGCTTAAGAAGGAGCAAGAAGGAAAAGTGCGGTATAAATAAAATGGAACCGATTACCATGAAACATATTCAACCGTAGTCCGATATTCTTCTTTACCCCACGTCTCCACCTTCTACGGATTATGTTAAAAAAGCTGTGTTAAGACAGAAATGTCAGGTGGAGAACGCAAATTTCCACTGTTAAAATCAAGTTTCTGGTTCTTATTCTTTCAATTTTTTATTTTTTTTATTAATATTAAGAGGAGGTTTCTTTCTTATTTATACCTTATCTAGTTGGTTTGCCATACTTAGATATTTCTTTTTTAATTTTTTATTGTGCATAGCGTATACATGTAGTGCTAAGTTTATAACGCTTACAATCGTAATTATGACTATACATATTTCTATTGTTTCTATATTAATTTTTTCTTCTGTTACTTCTACTTCATTTATTACGTTAGCGTTGGGCTTTTCTAATTTTGAGTCGGTATTGCCCATTCTAAAAAAAATGTTGTTAAGTTCAAAAAAAATTTTAACTTAAATCAATTTTAATTAAAAATTTATATTTTTTATTCGTTAGTGAAAAAAATTTTCATTTAAGTGAAATTTTATTTTTAAATTAAATTTTTTTTTTTTTAAATTTTTTTTTTTTGATTTTAAGATAAGATTTTTTTCTTTAAAAAACATATCTGTCTTGCCGAATTTTTTACCATCACTGTCTTACCATCAAGTGTCATTTCGTGGTTTGACAACTCAATTTTCATTTTATCGCGCCATTTGCATTGAAAAAATTAACTTTTGTGCTAATTTACGAATTCACATTGTGTAATGGAACGTCCATCAGATATTTTAAGATTAATTTGTTTATTTAGGCAGAATGAATGTCTATGGAACTTCAAGTCTGCAGGATATAAACGTGTGGACCTTAAAAGAAAAGCTTGGTTGCAGATCTCAAAAGAATTGGGAAAAGATGTAGAAGAGGTAAAACCCAAAATAAAACATTTGCGAACCACCTATGTTGCTGAAAAGAAGAAAATGGATAGCTCAAAGAAATCGGGTGAAGGAGCTGAAACCCTATATGAGCTCCACCTATATTATTATAACGAAATGAAATTTTTGGATTCTGTTATTGTGTTACGGAAAACAACGAGCAACTTGGAAATGGTATATTAAAAACTGTGTAGTTATTTCAACTATTTTTGTACATACATGTACTATATTTATCTGATTGCAGGAAAATGTTGAGTTTGCGACTGAAGTTCTTGAAGGTGAAGGTTTAGATGAGACATTAATATCAATGTCTCCACCACAAGAATCTGCACCCTCGCTTGCATCGTCCTTCTCATCAACGTCCTCCACTTCATGCACTGCATCTCGACGCCGCAAGCCAAATAAGGAAGCAAACTTTGACAAGGCGCTTGACAGAATCTTCCCCATGGTGTATGTTTACATTTGACACTGACTATATATATATATATATATATATATATATATATAATTGCAGCTTACTAACCTGCAGTGAATCTTAGGGTTAAACCCTATACTTACGAATATTTTCAAAGAAATAGTTGAAAGTAATTAGACCGTAAATATATTGCAGACACTGTTTCATTTTCGAATTTGGACTTTATTTCAGAGACTTGTTATTTTGAGCAAAACATATTATAATTTATGGCTCTCCAAAATTATTATAAAATGCATAACTCTGCTTTATTTTCATCAGTTCATATTTAATGGTACATTTTTAGTTTTCGTCCATTGAAATGGAACATTACCATCAGAATTGCAGTAGCTCCGCACGTTGTCTCTGATTTGGCAGACATACCGGTATCCACTTTGATCTTGCAGTGGCAAAGATGACATAGTTGCTGGTAAGTTTTGCGCAAATATCTGACCCAAATACGGAGGTTTCTCGATTGGCTTCGTAAAATAATTATGCAAGATGCAACACAACACACGTCTCAACCGGGCGGTGAAATATTCTAAATCTAGCTGATAGCCTTCCGAATGCCATTTCTACGCTCATCCGTGCTCTACTCAACCTATAGTTAAAAATTTCTTGGGAAGCATTAAGATTACTGTTTCAATTGTATGCTTTGAGTAGGTGTCGGTAAAATGCGAAGATATCATCGCCAATAAAATAATATGGCGTGGGGAAAAGTTGCCCTTTTAGTGGTTTGCTTTGCAGAATGTTGTTAAATAAATCGGCTATGGGCATTAATTACAGCCAATAGTACTATGCTAAAATATCCCTTATAATTATAGTAATCCAATCCGGACTT
>NW_023463132.1:0-15345 GCF_013731165.1 Rhagoletis pomonella | reverse complement strand
ATGATAATGATAATGATAATGATAATGATAATGATAATGATAATGATGATAATGATAATGATAATGATAATGATAATGATAATGATAATGATAATGATAATGATAATGATAATGATAATGATAATGATTTTTTTTTTCGCGGGCAGGGTGTCGAAAATGCCTATTGCATCATCAAAGCTGTCGGCGCAACAATGGTATGTCCGGAGTCCAAAACACACATTTTCGGCAAAACGGAACAAATCTACTCCTATCGGAGCGAAATCCGAGCGATGGCCTATTGTGTATATGAGGAAAATTTAAGCTCTTTGTTTGGTGCACAAAGTCAGATTTACAGCAGCCGTACTGCGATGAACATAATGTCCGTGGAAGTATAAATAATTTTTTCGCAACTTTTCATACCCTTCCTCCCGTAAACTGTTTTTTCCCTTTCTCCAGCCCGCCCTCGCACTTTCACTGCTGCGCGGGCAAAAAAGTGCCCTCCTCTGGACTAGCCAAATTATAAGCTTAGTATTATTATATTAGCTAAAAAGATCAAAAAACAAAAAATAAAATAAAATACTTTTTGATATACCACGCTTTTATAAATGGAGAAAGGTAGAAAATAATAGTGGTATTCATCTAAACCGATAACTTTATCAAGCAGATAATCTTATAAGTTTACGCACTCTGTTACATGAACGACCAACACTCTCTTTTCGTTTACACATGTGGCAATAGTCGTGTTTTCTTTGGTTATAGAGCACAGTATCACTAACTTTATACCACTAGCACGAGGATAAAGAAATTAGAAAAACTAACTCACTAAATGGGAAAAAATTATATTATTACTATTTTATTATCTATTTAAATAAATATACATATAACATACAGGCTATTTATTTGACGCAAGTTAAAAGAAACAATGGCAGAATGTCTGTTTGTGTATGAATTCATTTGTCACGGCTACCAAACTTTGCGGCCAAATTATCAGTGAAACAAAACTAACAGAACGGATAATAATTGAACCAGATCTCTATCAGGATCATATCATTGTTGTTGAATTTGCGTGCAAAATTTTTATGCGGATCCCGATTATTGCCCAAGAAAACATAGCTAGAGTTGCGACAGAGTTGCATTGGCTTCAGTTTATCAAGTTTATTAGTGAAATCGCTGGAGAAAGTTATCAGAAATGTGTAAACGAGTTTCCATACAAATTTTGACAGTTCGTTTATAAGGTTTACACAATTATAAGTTTATACGGTTTACAATGCATTTATAAGGTTTGATGAATACCTTTAATATTTCTCAGTCCCATAGAATTTATTTTGAAAATTTTTGATTTCGAAATTTTAGCCAAAGTCATTATGAACAATTTATGAGATTGAAAGTGAAAAACGTGGAGCGCATGCGATACAAACCATAAGATTTAATTGACAATATTCAAACTACATAACATATACCTAAGCTTTCTACAGCGCAAGTACAAATTTGATATCGTATACTCACATAGTATAATAGATTGGCGCATACACATATATCAGTGTTTGGCCGAGCTTTTCCTCCAGTTTTACCCCAAGAATGATAGAATACAAGATTGCACATTCCTGCGAGTGATGACGTCAAGTGACAAAGTAGCGGTACTGCTGATTGCGCCACCTCTGTCCCCCTACATCGTGGTTTTACCCGAACGGCTATTGTATTTTTATGAGAAGCTGTTGTTCATGGCAGAAACACAATCGGAGGTTTGACATTGCTTACCGAGGGCGACCGCTGTTAAGAAAATTTGTTTCTAAATTTTTTTGCGATGTTGCTTTGACCAGGGCGTGAACCCTGGCCAGCGTTGCCACAGACAAATTTTTTTTCTACCAAAATTTCCTACCATAACCAACCAAAACCTACCAAACATTTTTTTGACTTTTAATATTTGTTTTCAATGTCAAATTTTTTAAAAACATAGTTAACATAACATTTAGAAAAACTAAAACACAACTAGATTATTAAAAACAAATTAACTGCTTATAACGATTCATTTTACTGTACAGACTTAAGTATCCATATGTACATATGTCTCTTTACACATATATCGTCACTAGATACGAATATAGACGCGGGCGCAAAAGTTGATAGCGAAAAAAGAGGCGTAAAAAAAATGTCGACGAAGAAAGACTCTTAACATAGGTGACGGCAAGAAGAAAGACCCATAAACTTATGTCCGCGGTCAACTATATTTTCGAGTGCAACAGTATTCCCCAGAACCCCCCAAAGAGTTTTTCCGATCTCTTTATTCGTGTCTAGTGACGATATTATTATTATTGCGACGAAGATACCCGCACTGTGACCTAAGAAGATATATTGTGCTAAATCCAAATTGTAATCACTCCAACCTTAGGCTATTTAAAAAGCTCAGCACTTTGGATGAGGCCATGTTCCAAATTTTAGATGGAGGAGGCAATCGTTCTCCAAGGTGTATCAATCTACGATTCATACTTCGTCGACAGGCACACAGAATATACTCTGGGATTGGTTTCACCAGCCGAAAAACCCTACAGTCCATCTCTACAGACCCATTTAATTAAAACCGTACGTTAACTTGCAGTGTGCTGTCAGTTGGCAGTAAGAGTTCTAAGTTCAAGGTGTCTTTTGGAGGTCCTGCTGGAAAGAGTTATGCATATCTTCGATTGTCTTATTGCCTTTGACTTCCGCCAGTGGGCAGCAATTTGGGGTTATTCCCAGTTAGCTCCTAAGTAGGTCTGCAGTGTATCCTTTAGATGTACCGCAGAAAGGCTAGGGACCATGTAAACCCATTTGCGCTTCACGCTTTGCGAGACAGTCAGCCCTTTCGTTGCCTTGAAACCCTTCATGTCCATGAACCCTCCACAGCGTGACGCTATTGTTGGCTCGCAGGTGATTCAAGAGTTTACAAGCCTTGACGCCGTTTTAAGAGACTCTGAGGCCTTTAACGCTGCCTGAATTTCCGATGATGACATTCGCGTACACAGACTTCGATTGGGAAGACCTCCGCCTGAAATATGGTTGAGTACGAGCCCACTGGCAGACTTTTCTAGAATCTTGGTCCAAGTACGCCACAAATTATATCGCTACCTAAATGTGAAAAGGTGTCAAGTCCATATTTTTCAAAGTTTAGTTTTTGATGCAGAATGACAGGTAATACGAAACTACATCGATTTTTCGTCTCTCTTGAAAAATTTCAAAAAATGGACTTGGCACCTTTTCACCCTTGGGTGACGATATATGGATGTCCGTATTGCATATTGGCAATAATAAGGTATACGTTTGTACTTAGGAATCAGGGGTATTTACATGTTTGTGGCCGCTATTATACGAACGCACCGGTGAAATATTTGTGTAAAAAGGGTTGCTAAAAGGCTTGGAGATACGTACATATTTTCTATTTTTCGCAAATAACTATTACTCATTGTCCCGAAACCTACCAAAATCCAATCCAGCCTTCCAACCTACCAAATGAAAAAAAACTTCCATTTTTGGTAGGAAAAGCCCATGTTTGGCAACACTGCCGAGTGGAAGCGCGCACTGCTTACCCACGATGCGCAGTGGTTCGGATCGCAAATCTAGCTGGACGAAACTATTTAAACAAATACTCGTTGATGGATCTTTACACCACTTCTTACCTAGGGGATTTTTGAGTCGCTGATTACGAATCTGAAGTCACTTATCAAAAATTCAAAATGGCGGATCCAATATGGCCGACGATTCATAACCAAAGGTTTTATAACTCCAAGTATTTTTCTGTTTTAACACACAACCCCGCCCCGCCTCTTCCCCGTGGATCCGCCACTGATCTTATATTTATATTCAGATACATTCCTGTTAATAATTACGTTTGAATTTTGGATTTGACATACTGTCACTAAAATGTAAATATCTAAGCCAATTGGTTAGACTTGGTTATCGAACTTACCCCCTGCATTTGCGAAGGTGTAAAGAATAATATGCAAGTGGTTTTATAACGGCCTTCGGCGGCCTTTACTTTTCCTACTCTTTAATTTATTTTTTTAATTAATCAAAACGACGATTTTTCTGAATAAATTTGCTTATACCAATGTGGACATCAATTGCGTTATGACCTCTGAATCTATAGCGGAATAAGTGTAATTTTTTGTTTATAAAGTCAGTTTGCAATTATGCAAATATTTGTGAGTGCAATTAGCAATCTTTTAATTTAAATTTCAGATTTTAAAATAGAGTTCTCAAATAGGCGGCGTTGACTTACCTTTTTTTGTTTGTTTTCATATGTTAATGCTTTAATAAATGCAATTTCTATTTGAATGTATTGTCAGGAATGTATTCCAAGTACCATTAGGTATTTTAAAAACAAAAAAAATGTTGACTTTCGTCCAGCTAGATCTGCTATCCGAACCACTGTGCGATGCAGCGAACAAAGGTGGCGCCGTCAGTGGTACCGATACTTTGGTTTTGCCGATCTTGACAGTTGTGGTAACTTGTAAATAAAACTTTGTTTACAAATCAGCGAAAGAAAAATTTTAATCATAAGTGAAAAATCAGTTTAAATTGTGTTAATTTTCAACTTGTGAGTGATTTTTGAGTTGAGGACTGCGTAAAAACTAATACAACGAAGTGATGTGTGTTAAATTGCCACAGCCGTCAAAATGCAAGTAGCGTAGCTGCAAGTGTAGCGCTGGGACGAATCGCTGCATTTTGTGTACATAGGGCACGGCAAAGCCGTTGCCGAAATGTTTCTCTATTACTATATTACCAGCATTTCCTCACAATGATTTTGTTTCTGCTCCACGCAGCCTCCATTAGCAAGTTAACTAATCAATCCCGCAGAGATGCTGCTACAGTTTTCTGCAGCGGCCTTAATTGCAAAGCAATGGAGTGCACTAAAATGTTCACTGTTCTCTAATAGATTAGGTGAAAAATGCAATATTTTCACATTTAGCAAAATTAAAACACGTTTTTCGCTGTAAAGTGAACTGCTTTGGCAGTTTCAATTCGCTCTTCTTTTCGCTCCATTCTTTGTTTACTTGTGATACACAAATGTCAACGCCCTGGACGGCGCAATCTTGTATTCTATCATTCTTGCTGCTTACCACTACACCACAGCGGCCGATCTATTACTTTTCATATCAATTCAAGTCATGCGTCCCACGCTTTTCATTTTCAATCTCATAAATTTTTTATAATGGTTGGTTGGTTGGTTTAAGTGGATTATCACCCTGGTGACAAGCAATTAGCAAGTTTGCCATTTTGATTCCACAACTCGTGCAACCTACAGCCATTTGGCGGCTTTAATAAATTTCAGTACGTCATACAAGGAGAGGCAGCTGCACTCTGAAATATTCTGCAGGAATGGTTTGCCGAGTGTTTTTATCCTCATCTTGCAAGGGCTGGACTAGGGTTGCCATCATTTTGTAAGATATTTGTAGTACTGTTCCAAAAAAATTGGAAAAAATATGGTACACTTCAAATAAATACAGTATTTTATTTAAAAGAAAAAGTAAACACGGTTTTTAAATGATGGATAATTTCTCTCCGTGAATACCAAAGCTGTTGGAATAGAGAGTAGAAATGAAAATTTTTAACTAAGTTTATTAATTCTTTATCAGTTATGTCACCTTTTTTGATTATAAACTCACAATGATTATTTCATTTACAGCCGTATTCTAACAAAGTCACAAACTTCAGCTCAGTGGCGGATTCACGGGGGGGTTTTGGGGGTTAATCACCGCCCTCAAGTCAAAGACTAATATTTCACTAATATTTGTCTAGAAACTAGGCCCTTTAGAAGAAAGTATGCGTAATAAAGTTTCAAACACGAATTTTTAAAATCATATATTCAATTTTTCGCTTTATTTATAAAACATTTTGATAATTTTAAACACATTAAATTTTTCTTCTTACTTATAAATCAATGAAACGAAGAATTTTCAAATTTTTCGTGGTTTTTTTAAAAATTCTTCTAAAACTTCGTCAACTGAAAAATTTATATCTTTGTGAATATTCATAGATGCTAGACTGTTGAGCCTTTCTTGACATGTCGTATTTCTCAAGTAGGTTTTAATTCTTTTCAGGCATGAAAAGCTTCGTTCAGGTTTGGCTATTGAAACGGGCAAAAGTGCCAATACACGTAAGATTTTAAAAAAATTCCCAAAAGACGTTGTATTAGCTACTTGTAATGCTTCGAGAGCATTTCGAAAATGTTCGTGTGAAACTCGTTTTTTCCACATTTTTACCTCCAGAAGAATGTTTTGTTTCGAGCAGTCGATTACTTTTTCATAGAAAGCAAACAATTCTTCATTTTTTTTTTCGTTAAAATCATACTTTGGAAACAAAACACTAAAATTATTTAAAACTGATTTATGGTTCAGGAACCGGCTTTTCAAATGAGCAATATATGTATCAAGGAAGGGAATGTAAAAAGCAATGCGATAGTATGCCTCGGCGTCTCCGGTTTTCACATTAAAGCGATTCTTTTGGCGACTGCTGTATCGCGATACCTTGATTTCTGTACCTAGGTTGGTGCATACTTCTTCTGCGTGTTCAAAAAGCAAATTAAAGTTTTTTCTGCATCTTGTCGCATTTCTACAAATTCTTTTAAAGCGTCGTCGGCTAAGCTCATTGCTTCTGCAAGATCTTCTTCAGGTACTTGTAATTGCCGGCTAGCAAACCAACAACAATTTATAAAAAAGCAAATGCTTGGCTGTTGTCGCTGTGCTAACAGGTTTTCAAACCCTGATAATTTCTATAGATATTCGCACGATACAAATAATTTTTACGGTATTTTGCCCGTTACAAATAAAAAGTTTTTGATAATTGGAAGAAATACAACTTCGAAAGTCTTTTTTAGACGATTTTTCATTTTGCTACGTTAGAGCCGTTGCCGAGAAACTTATGGATACATATACATATGCACAAAAATTGCTCGTTTAAGGTAATTAGAATAAGGGCAAAATTTCCCGCAAAACCCCCTCCCCCCCATCAGAAAATTCTGGATCCGCCGCTGCTTCAGCTCATCACTGCTGTGATTTCTACCGCGCCTTAAAGCTTGCCGCTCAAAAAATATGCCGCTTCAATTCAGTTTTTTTAATTTTTGTGTATTTTTCTAGCACTAAAAATCCAATTTTTTGTGACACGTTTCTCGGCGCACTTGAAATCACAACAGTGATGAGCTAAGTTTTGTGACTCTGTTAGAATAGAGGGGTTAATATTGTTATTTCAAAATAAAGGTCACCCATCTTCATACACACTTTTCCGTGCAAGTGACTGAAACATATTTATATTTATAATTGAAGAAATATAGTATTTTTGCGTACTATATTTTTTCCAACAGTATATAGTACGCCGACCGGAACAATAGTACAATACTGTACATTATAGTACGGTTGACAACCCTAGGCTGGACACTCGCACAGCTAGTGTTAGACTATTTTTTTTGAGCTCGGGTCATCGCAGTTGCGACAGAACCTATTAAAGGGCAGTCCTATCCTTTCGGCATGTACCCCAACGGGACAGTGCCCTGGGCACACTGCAGTAAGTTTGTAGGCATTTGTTTTGCTCATTCCTAAGAGAGCTTTGGTTTTGAGTGGGCCGTAGGATACCCAGAACTGCCGGGCAATTATGTAATAAAGTCAGTTGACATTGTTACCTTTTCAAAAGCGAAATAAAGTTAACAAAATTTTGGAAATATAGTTATTGACGCAATTTCCTCATTAAAATGGAAATAGTGTCAACAATGCTTAAAGTATGTCGATTACCAATAAGGTGACAGGTAACAAGATCAACGGAAATAAGGTCAATTGAACTTATTACCTGTCACCAGAGGAATCCACTATCTTTAAAGTTCTGTCCATAATTTCACTTATGACCGAAGGAAACTGACCCGATACCAGTATCGCTACATTGTCGGGGAAAGCCACCGCTTTGATTCTCTGAGAGTCCAGCTTTGCCAGTAGTTTGTTTAAGACCATGAGCCATAGTTACGGTGATAGCACTCCTCCTTGTGGGGTGCCTCTCACTGCATATACGCTCCTGCTTTGGTACCCCAAATCGGCATGTATTACTCTACTCCTTAGCAGAGACACTATCCAAGCCCGGACTCAGTGTTCAATCCCTGTTTCTATAAGTGCCTCGTGGATGGAATCTATACTGACATTATTAAAGGGCCCCTCGATGTCTATAAAGAACGCTATTGTAAATTGTTTAAAGTAGAGCGAACTCTCAATTGTATGTACCACTTCATGTAGGGCAGTCTCCGTTGACTTCTCTTTCAAGTCGCATGTTGAGAGCATGATAAATTGGACGTCTTGTCCCTAACATGCAGATCCAACAGCCCCTCAAACGTCTTGAGCACAAAGGACAACAGGCTTATTGGTTGGAAATCTTTACCATTGTCATGGCCTCGTTTTCCCGAATTAGGAATACAAATTATTTTAATCTTCCTCCAGCTTAACGGAATGTGCTTCAGTATTAGGCACCATCTAAAAATTGTTTCTAGGACTGGAATGACCAACTCAGAAGCTTTCTGAAGCATGACTGGTAGTATTCCATCCATACCCGGTGATTTATATGGCGAGAAGCTGAATTTAGAAGCAATTTTTATCTTTTCCCTTCCCAGTAGCTCCTATAAGAGGTCCTCGGAGAGGGTTGGTATATGGTCTGGGGCATCGGTTTCCACTACATTAATTTTTCACCCTGGAAAATGCGTATTCAGAATGATATCCAGCGACTCCCCAGCTGACTCGGTCCATGAACCATCTGAACTTTTTATATATGTTGGCTGTGAGTGCCCTTTGGCAAGGATTTTGCTCATTCTCTCAGATTCCTTGGTATCCTCGATGGATGCGCAAAATTCCCTCCAGAAGGCCTCCATGGCGTCCCGTACCGCTTTTATGTATATCTTTAGGTTCTCTCTATTTAGGTCCCATACCTTATTCCTGTAGCATTCGTTGAAGGATTTTCTTACTTGCTTCGGTAGCGCTGTAAGGTTCTCATTCCACCAAGTTGTGCGCGATTTTTTGCCATTTCTTAGAGGACAAGCCTTCGTAAGGGCCTTTCCGAAGGCCTTATTCAGGCTGTCCGCTTTAGCGTCCAGCTCGCCCCTTGTAGGAATGTCTTCAACTGGTAGTTTCTTCAGTTCTGTTTCAATAACCTTTTGAAATAAGTGCCAATCTCTTTTCTAAAGCGAGCAGGCGTTTCCGCCGCAATATTTAACTCAAAGAGTATTCGACGCTGGGTCTCTTCGTCGGATACTCTCCACTTATTGACCTTTAGGCTCCCCTCGTTCAGCAGAGTCAGAATATGAAGGTGTGAGTACTACCTCTATTATAAATCCTAAACATAGAATTAATAATAAATTGAAATAATGACTCACCTCTTTCATTGGTTTCCGAGCTGCCCCATAATGTATGTCGTGAATAACTACCGCAGCGGAGTAACACTGGACTAGGTTAGGTTAGTACCCCGGCCCTGCACCAGTCGTCCGTGATGCCGGATGGCATCAAGGGCGAGTTAAGCTGGTAGCGTGCGCCGATGAGTGCGCGGTCCTGCTCGACAAAGAAGCTATCACCACGGTTGGACAGCTGTGGCCCGGGGCAAACTTAGTTGCCGTCCATAGGGATGAAATCCCTAACAGGCCGCGAGCCTGGGGCTGGGTACCAGCTGAGCCCTCAAAACCGGAGGAGATACTCGAGTTCATCCGCGTGAGCTACGTAGGACTGCCCACCAGCGATTTGAGGATAGTCAGAGTTGGCGAGACCAAGAGGAAGCAGCGCTTTGTTGGCTTTGTCATCAACGATGCTTCAGTCCCCGTTCTCGAGGATTGTGGTGGGATAACAAGCTACGGATTTTACTCAATCACAGTAAAAATCCACCAGAGAACGGATCAGCAAGAGAGGGAAACGGGCAACGCCTCGAGCGGACCCGCTCGCTCAGATATTCTTCCCGACGAAGGGGCCAACAAAACAGGCAACGCCTCGAGCGTACCTGTAGCCTCTGCCTCGGCATTGGTGGCAGGCAGCACGGGGTACAGAGGAAGCACCACGAGTGAACCTGTGGACCCACCAATGCGTGTATCTGATACCGCGACAGATACTGAGAGCGACACGGGCTCAGTATCTGCCTACGTAGGGTCGGTCTACAGTCGATGGGCAACGCTGGACGAGGACCAGCTTTTGGTATTCGAACCGGAGGAGGAGGACAATGACATCACAGTCATTGCCGCCGTCGAGCGGAGGGAGCAAGAAGCAATGGACATAACCGATTCTGAGGATGGTGCAGATCCTACAAATTAATCTGCACCACTCCAAGGCAGCCTCGGCTGCTCTCCTTCTTCGCCTCAATGATAAAGCTGTGGACTAGATTCTAGTTCAAGAACCTTGGATCGTCAGAAACAAGGTTTGTAGACTGAACTCTGATGCCTACCAGGTGGTAACAGCTCCAGTAATAGGTAGGATCAGAGCTTGCATTCTAATTAAAAAAGGATATTCTCATTTTTTACTCTCCCAATACAGCGACGGGGACACTGTCTGCATCAGCGTACAGCTGAAGGAAAGCGTTATCTGACTGGCATCAACCTACATGGCCCACGACAGCCATGCTTTTCCACCCTATAGACTGGAAGAAGCGGTGAAGGAAGCAAATCGCAGAAAGCTCCCGTTCATAATAGGGGCTGACTCTAATTCACAAAACACGATCTGGGGCTTTTTCTGACCACCTCTACATTAGTTTCATTCTTAAATTTGATCCTGCTGCTTTAACAGCATACAGGAACAGAAAGCGAACCGACTGGGCAAAGTATAGGAATACGCTGTCGGCCTCTCTACAGATACGCTTCTCACGATAAGTCCTGCTTATCGTTAAGACCTGATGAAGCGAGTCTTTCGAATACAAAGGGTGTTTCTCTCGGTTCTCTGGAGGAAGCTAAGGACATACTGTGCCCCCTGCTTTCTCAGATTTTTACATCCTGCCTAACCCTGACTCACATACCACATGAGTGGACAAAAGCAAAAGCTGTATTCTTACCAATAGGAGGCAAGGCCGCACATGTGAAACCGAAGGATTTCAGGCCTATAAGCCTCACTTCACTCTTCCTTAAAACTCTAGAGAGGCTCATCGACGAATATTTTCGACGGAATATAAAAAATTACAACCTCTCCCCGAACCAACATATTCCAAAGGAAAATCCGTGGATACCGCACACCATGAAATCGTATCGACGATTGAATAAGGATCGGCCTTAAAGAACACACGCTCGGAGTTTTTCTCGATATCGAGGGTGCTTTCAACAATGTCTACCCGAAGTCTGTTGTTAACTCCCTTCTCATGGCGGGAGTGCAGCGGGGTCTGGTAGATTTTTTTGGGCTCCTTCTTGAGAAGAGAACTATTCTATCAGAACTGGGGGATGGTTCCATCACAAAGTATGTGACCAGAGGCACCCCCCAAGGGGGCGTTCTCTCCCCTCTGCTCTGGAATCTAACAGTGAACACCCTACTTCTAAGCCCAAAGGGCACCGGGTGTCAAGCCATAGCGTACGCTGATGACATAGCAATCGTGGCAACGGGCAAATATCTTCAGGTCCTGAGTGAGTTATTGCAAAACGCACTCGGTCTGGTAAACATCTGGTCCAAAGAAGGAAGGAAGGACTTAGCGTCAATCCTACCAAAACGGAAATGGTACTTTTCACAAGGAAGTATAAAACTCCCTTATTTAAACCTCCCACCCTAAACGGAGTGGCACTTACTCTCTCAACCGAGGTCAACTACCTTGGAATTATTTTAGACAAAAAACTTGACTGGAAGCGAAACATTGAAGACCGCTCCAGAAAGGCCAATACCGCCCTTTATGCCAGTAAGACGACAATAGGCAAACAATGGGGAATAAAACCACACATAGTACACTGGATGTACACAGCTGTGATAAGACCCATCCTTTTCTACGGGGTCACCATATGGTGGCCTGCGCTAAACAACACTTTGTCCAGAGCCAAGGTGGAACGGGTGCAGAGGACGGCTGCCATGCTAGTCACGGGAGCACTGCCCACTACACCTACCAAATCTGTGGAAATAATGTTAAATCTTCAATCCAGCCGTGGAGAGACTTCAGGTTCGGACACGCAAAAGTACTTAAAACTCTACCAGATAATCTACGACAGATAGATTATACCACTCCTCTACTCTGCTTAGACAACAAATTATCCACAAGGATCCCAGAGAGGAACGATTGGGAAGGGGCCACAGACCTGAACCCAGGGTCTATGGCCATATATACAGATGGTTCCAAACTTAACAAAAGAGTGGTTAGCGGGATCTACTCTGACGAACTCTCGCTAAACCTCAGCTTTCGCGTACCGGACCATTGCAGCGTTTTTCAAGCAGAATTAAACGCCATAATGGAGGCGGCACGGTGGGTTATAGCCTCCGCCCCTCCAGGACGGCCTATTGCTATCTATTCTGACAGCCAGGCTGCTATCAAATCTCTCAATTCTAACGGAATAACGTCCAAAGTAGCCACAGAATGCAGGAAGATTCTTAACCTGCTGGCATAAAAATGCTCCTTGAATGTTGTATGGGTCCCTGGACATAGGGACATTCCTGGCAACTGCCTAGCCGATGAGCTGGCAAGGAGAGGGACGGAATTATCTGAAGTCAATTCTGCTCAGGATGCGGGCATACCTCATTCATGTATGTACATATTAGGGCTGTGCGATTATTCGATTACTCGAGCAAGTTGGTTAATCAGTTATTCGGTTAATCAATTACTCGAGTAATCAAGATTTTGATTACTCAAAACGATGTTTAATCGAGTTACTTGAAATATGACTACTCAAAAAAAATTAATTTTGCTCGTTAAAAGAGGTTGCTTTGGAAAATGCTTATTTTCTTTTTTATATTCTGTATATGAAAAAAATATGTATGTATGTATGTATTTCATTTTAATTTTTGAAAACAGATACGATTTTTCAAAGTATCAAGGAACTTCAACTGCTTTATATGTATGTATGTAAAGAGTACTTTGAAATGTTGATTACTCATTTTATTCATAATGTTGATTAATCATAAAGCAAATTACTCAAATATTTTTGTTTTTGGTTAATCAAAATCTTGATTACTCGAGTAACTGAACTTTTGAGTAATCATAATTTCCGATTAATCGAATAATTGAGTTATTTACTTTATGATTAATTAAAATTTTGAATAATCAATTAATCGCACAGCCCTAGTACATATGTTTGAATGGTTGTATATATATTTGCACGATGTAGGGATGTACTTTATCATTCTTGATATATTTGTATATATGTACATATGTTTGTGGACATGTGTATATGCACATATGTAGTACAAACCAAAACAAATCTAATAAGCTGATCGTTGATACAAATGCGAACTCTACTGATTGTCAAAAATTATGTGTTTGTTGTACATTTGTTCATGTTTGTCATTGTGCGTGCAATTTTCTAGAGTAGTTTTGTGCTCTCGCTATCTCCTTGTATTAACTCGTCCTTCGTTGATATACTCTGATGAACATATGTGAGGATGAAAGCAAGGCCAACTTATATAAGGTAGTGTTAGAGGAGCAGTTGAAATTTTCGCCCGATGTTTCTTAAAGAAAGCCATAAACGTAGCGACTGTTGGCTCAACTTGGTGTTGTGTTACTCTAGATTGCACCGTTTGTGGGCCTGTTGAATGAATTTATGTCTTGATTGTATGAAAGATCAAAAAATTTGGATTTTCTGGCAAGTTGTACAACTTATCGCTACATTAATGGCCATGTTGTACAAACTAATTTAATTTGCGTTTATTTTGTACACTAAATAACCGAAAATGGATAACTCAGCCAATATAGGTACGTGCCTTCGTTGAATTTTTTATAAATGTAAGCCGAAACTATGAAATTGTAAAATTGGGATTTTACAATGAGACTGCTCGCAAAATTGCAATGTTTGTGGGCAAAACGTCCATCTTGATTGCGGATTGATTTCAACCAATGTTTTAGGCTTGCATTATGTCAAAAGGATGTGTTTGTTGTAATTCATTCTGTCATTTACTACCATTATGCGTAGGCCAATTCATGAAATCATTTCATGCGTTTGAGTAGAAACTGAATGAATGAACACCATTTCATGAGATAAATTAATACGAAATAGAGTTTATGCACTAAGTTTTTACTCAGATCGATGAAATGATTTCGTGAATTGGACTACGCATACATGTGATACTTATGCTTTTAATTTATAAGGTAATTTTATGTTTTTATACTCTTGCTACCACATGAATATATGAATTCGCCTTGGAAGATAGAAAGCGAGTAAGAATAAATGCCGAGCAAAGGAATTTGGCTTATTTCAACTAAAATAAATGCATTTTGCAAACAAAAGTGCGTACGTTATTTAGTGCCTTGGTAATGGCGAATTCGTAAGGATCTGTTGATTATAAACATTTTCATTTATTTGTTAAACATACAATTACTTCCATTACAACCCGGTCCTATGGATGCTAGAAGCGAGAATTCATATAAGGTGGTGTTACCAGAAAATGAGTAAATAAATTATATGTATATCAGAAAATTAATAAGATGAAATGAAATTATTGTTCGATTTCTAACCAAACCTATGTATGTAACTCAATTGCCTAATGGTTTGCCGAACCGTAAACATGTGTTTACACATCCAATTTCGTGAGTAGGTGCCTGGTACTCACACCTTTTTTAAGAAGTTTCACTTCTATCATGTGTACGGTGTTACACACGCATTTTAATTTAATTTGCCAAAGAACATAAAACCACTATAAAATTGTTAAAGCTGCCGGCGCGCCGCGGCGGTAGTGTAGCAAAGCTATTCCTAGTCTAGATATGAACCTCGTTGTAGGCATCATATCAAGGAGATACAATTAAAAGACTCCAGATGTCGCCCCGCCAGAAGAAATTAAATATTGCGCCTAAATATATGCCATGCCACAGCGGAAATGGACGACACGCCATTTCTTTAAATAAAATTAACTGCTGCTATATGTACATATTTTTTAGCAAGAAAATTTTGTCAAAACGGCACTAAAATGAATACAATAAAATAAGTTAAGGTCTCGTTAAAGTTACTAAAAGCCATTTAGTGAAAGGAGTTATTCAAACTCTAACGAAAATTACTAACAATTTGTATTAATTTACTTTTTTAAAAAAGCTTGCCGGCGAATTCAGCGTACATGCATAATTGGTTAGGTATGTATGTATATGTATGTATGCCGATATTTAAATGCCGGTTTGCTATTCGCGCGACAAGCTTTTTTAAAAACGAAGTAAATTAGTACAAATTGTTAGTAATTTTCATTAGAGTTTGAATAACTCCTTTCACTAAATGGCTTTTAGTAACTT
>NW_023463131.1:0-15348 GCF_013731165.1 Rhagoletis pomonella | reverse complement strand
AAAAAGGGATGCAGAACGAACTAGATCTCATCTGGCGAATTTTGAACTAGTTGGAAACTACTGAAAAAGGGAAGCAGCGGGGGGCTTGTTTAATTTAAATAGATTTTTGCTTGGCGGGTTTTTCGTTCAAATACGCTTTCAGTCTGCACGTCGCAGATGCTTTTTCATAGTTTGGTAATACAAAACTAATATTTGTGCTAACATCTTAACATTTTGGGGCCTTCTGGAATATAACCAATAACAGTAAGCACCTCTGCAAATTCAGCTACAGCCAAAGGTATGTAAACGTATTTTCAAATGCACAATTTAATTTACATTCATTCAAACAAGTTTGATTTCAGATTGAAAATACATTTCTCTGCAAATAAATAAAAATTGCTCCATGGTAACCCAAAAAGAAAACATCTTGTTACTTTTTTCGTTTACAACTGTTTCGAAACTATAGAAAATTGGGTGCAAAGCGAACTAGATCCCATATGTCGAATTTAGGACTGGTTCTGAACTATAGAAAAGGTAATGCAGCGGGGGACAATTTCCAATTCCTATGACATCGCTGTGTTAAATTCACTAGTTGTTTGCATGCAAACGAGATTTATCGCGAACTAGTAGTGGTTCTAAATCTACTAGAAGCGCACCAGTTCAAAACTAGAGATTTTCCCCACAGGGAAGTTCGTTGAAACCAAGATGGCTTATTTTACTAATGATCAATTGGCAGTTATGGCAAAATAATATAATTCTGGACAATTCCGTCCCAACTCGATTAATTTTCCCTCCATATCAAACAAAACTTGCAATAGAATACCGTCAGTGAAATACACAAACAAATCTTTGCCGAGTTAACTACACTCTAAAAAATGTTTATTTAAATTTAACCATATTAAAAATTTGAAAAAAACTAGGGACGTGCCGGATAGAGACTTTCCCGGATAAATGGATACCGGATACAATGTAATAATAACATCCGGATTCGGATATCCGATCGGATACCCGGTAGGCTGCTGTAGAGGTGCGAAAAAATGGATTCTGACCTCGATACATAGATTTTTTTTTAATTTTTGACACAACATTGATGTCTGTTGGGTAGAATCGATTAAAATCGCAGAAAGTTCCTTCGCTACTTGTACAAGTGACGCTGAGTGGATTGTGCTATGGGTACTGCTCGGTTCTGTTTAGTTGTTAGGGTCAAATGTAGTAATTACAGAAATAAAAACAAATTTAGGAATTTAAAGAATTTGAGTCTGCATATGTTTATGAATAGTTCTTTTTTAAATAATTGCAGGCATTTGAAATTAATTTCAAGTATTTTCCCAAAAAGAGGAAGCATTCAAGCGTAATATTTACTTTTCTTTCATTTTTGAATATAAGTAAATAAAAAAAACAGAGTTTTTTACAAAATCGCGACGGATAGATCGACACGAAATTGATCTATCTTTTATTAAAAAAAAGAAACTTGAAATTGCGTATTTTCGGAATGCGAATTTGCGAATGCGAATGCGAATGTTAGGAATAACATTAAATAATTTTCTAAATTATTAGACCATTGAACGAGTGCTTAACTTATACAGTGTTCTAATCTAGTAGTCAAAGTTCAAAAGGGGCATATTATATTTCAAAAAAAGTAATTTTGCTGCTTTTTCTCCCATGAGGCGATTTCTTGGAGGCTCGGCGATTTCTTAGAGCGCTCAAATATTTGGGGGGCCAGATCTGTCAATTTGCCGTATTTTAGTTTAGTTGTTCACTAATCGAGAAAATTTTCACCGAGATGAGGTCGTTTTACTTTAAGATAGGCCTTCAAATGAACTTTAATTTCACACTTTTTAATGTCTCCAGATTCTACATCCGACGCTTCGCTTTCGCTGTAGCAGCACTTGTCGAATGCCCATCAATGTGACTTGATATACTACTTAACCGTTTAGCGCCTGAAGCTAAAAGCCGGTCCGCACCCTGTAGCTCGTTTTTGTAACTCTTCTCTACCGATTATTTCTCTACTGGTAAAGAATATACGTCATTCTCTACTACTCATTAGCAGTAGAGAACAAGGCGGCGAGTTCATATATGGGTGTTTCCATCGGAAGGTCCACCACGACAAAAAAAATAAAAGTCTTATATCTAACGTATTTACGAGCCGATTTGTCTGCTTTTTAAAATATATATTGGCTATGTAAGGAGAATCATGTTTACGTAAAATGGTCCTTCTATGTGGCGCCAAGGTCGAGATATTTCGAAAAACCAACAAAGTTGAAACATAATAAATCATAGATTTCCAACAAATTGACCCTGAGTTGGAGCTGAAGTCAAAATATAAAGTATATTCGACATAAAATACATGTTTTATTTGCATTAAAAGTTCATTTAAAAGCAATATTAACAAAAATATAAAATGGAAATTTATGTCACGTGACGCTACGTCACGTGACGTTTCACACTTGGGGTTGTAAAAGAAAATTGAAACAAGTTGCATTAATTCAAAAAACTATAAAAACAACTAGAATTTCTCCAAATCATACTAAAATAAGTTTCATGAAAATAGCCATCCACACTTCGCAGAGTTTTGCGATTTTGTAAGAAAAGAAAAAATCAACTTCCATTTTTTGTCACGTAACGACATAAATATAAAAGATAATATAGAGCTAATTATGTGCTATACAATGGCTACTGGTTAGACAGACTTACAGCCCGATTCTGTGCACTTGAAAAATAAAATTTTTTTATAATTGGTCCCATCTTTATTATTAACCAAGAATTGGAATTTTAGCACATAAATCAAAAGCTCTTTTTTTTTGATAAATTATCAAGATTGAAAATGCTTTTGACAAGCGTTTACAAATTGAAATTTCATACGAAAATTATAAATCTTGTGTATTAAAAAAAAATGCTTCTACCATTTAAAGACTGCATGTGCCGGCATTTGAACCTGCGACACACAGAATTTATAGCCGACATCCATGATACAATAATTTTTAGAAGGTAGTTTCACTTCAAATATTTTGACATAAACCGTGTCTGTGAAAAACACGCAATGTGGCCACTGCTACGATATAGAAATTGGGGATTTTCGCTTGTTATTTTAGTTATTTTTAACAGAACATGTAAAGATTTATATATTTCATAACTGATCATTTAATTTTTAATATACGTATACGTAATTAAAACATACATTCTTGTCACTGCTAATCTCATGAATACAAATCATAAGAACGAAAATGTTTTGGAAATATTTCTTGTTTAAAATCTTTTAGATACATCGCACACCACGGATTTAATCGGCCCCGTGATTAAGTTGGTTTAGTGTGCGCAACTCCATACATCTTCATGTACATATTTAAGCGAGCCCTACTATTTAAATAGGCGGCCGATAGTCTGTGGTACGCATTGGCTGTTATACATAGCTGTATCCTTACATCTATTGCGTGAGTTGCAATATCCACGGAAGCAGTAGTTAATTTTTTCATAATTTCTTGTGAAGAAAATTATTAAAAAATATTAGAAAATTTTAACTTATGTGAGGTTCCATGGGAAAGTGGACCTCAGTGCAAAAATTATTTTCTTTATAAGACTAACAAACGTAAAAATCTTGAATCAACCAAAAAATAACAAATTAAAGCTTTAAATGCATTTTTATTACCTTTTTTACGTTTTGAAAACAAGTTCTAAGTAAATATTTTGATAGAGTTTAAAGCAGAATGTGTTGAATGCACTGTCAAATAATTCAAGTGTTTGGTAAGAAACATATATAGTAGAACTCATCCGCTTTTAATAAAATTGTGTCATACAGGGTGTCCCAGAAGTAACGTGCCAAACTTTAGGGCAAGGTAGGTGGGGGGGGTGAGCTCACTGATAAACAAAAAATTTTCAGGTAAAAGTGTCACCGTTTTTGAAATATTTACATTTATTCGAATTTAAAAAAAATCGTGCCTTTTCATGTGTTTTCTTTAACTGCAACTACAAACCGGGCAATACTTAGTAAATTTTTTAAGTAAAATACTTCCAGATAGTTGCCTCTCCATACTCAAATGCAATGTAGTTAAAATGAATTAAGGAACCATCATAAAATTAGGACTATTTCTGGATTTTTAACTTTTTGATATTTTCTTCACCAACTTTGACTATCTCGGGTGAAAAAAAAATGTACTGAGCTATAACTTTACATTACATAAAAAAATTGCTCATTTAATAAAGATTTCAGAAAGGTGCCACACTTACTGTTTTGAATAGAAAAAAAAAGTTATAGCCGCTTTTGTGGGTAAAGGACTGAGACACGCTAGAATGTATTTAATAGATTTAAATTGAATTTGCTCTTGTTACCGTCAAATGACATGCTAAATAGTACAAAGGTACATTATTACCTGCTCCTGACATTATTTTGTGTTACTTACCGGAATTCGGACTAGAGTCTATAACAAGGGCTATATCTATCAATATTTTTTGTGAAGCATGGATTCACGTGAAATAAAATATACATGAGTCGTTTGAAGAGAAATTTATTCATTTATTGATAAAATATGCTCAAATTGGCGACCTTCTACTCTAATACAAGCTCGGCACCTTTTAAGAAAAGACGCTTTTAGAGATCTTAAACTCAATTGGGCTATCTCAGCAGCAGCTCCATTTATTTGTTCCCGCAAATGCTCTTCGTTTTGAATTGTTTTTGAATAAATTTTGTCCTTAAGACAGCCCCAGTAGAAAAAATCTAATGGATTCAGGTCTGGCGATCTAGCGGGCCACGTGATTGGCCAATCGTCCAATCCATCGGCGAGGATAAGTTTCGTCTAAATGAGCTCTTACTTCACGCCCGTAGTGAGCAGGGCACCCGTCATTTTGCAGCCATAGTCTTCGCCGCAGGTTTAAGGGTACATCTTCCAAAAGAGTTGGAAGCCGTTCCTGAAGGAACTCTAAATAACTGTGAGAGTTGAGCGTTGGCGGCAGTTCCACAGGTCCCAATATCTGACAATTAAAAATACCGCACCATAAATTTATTTTGTACCGGTACTGCGAACGATCTTCTCTCATTTCGTGAGGATTGTATATCTGCCAACTGTGAAGGTTATGTAAATTAAAATAACCATCACGTTTGCATGATGATTTATCGCTCCAAATTATTTTATTAAAAAAGTTGGGGTCTGATTCATGCATTCGCAACATTTCACGGCAAAATCTAACCCTCGACAGGTAATCTCTTTCCTGTAGAGCCTGAACACGTTGAATGTGGTAGGGATGAAATCGATGGTCTTTTAAAGCTTTGTGAACTGTAGTTTTTGGTATTCCCGTCCGTCTTTCCATCATTCTCACTGAAGTCGATGGAGCTAGTTCCACTTCCTCTAACACAGCTTCAACATCTACCGTTGCAGGACGTCCTGTTTCGCCGCCACGCCTTCCAGGTATGCGACCTTAAAAAAGTGAAAAATTATAGTTAACAAGCAAGCAAACAAGAAAGGTGTAAAAATCACTTACCTTCATATATTTCTCTATGGGTCCGGGCGAATACTTCACGACCCGGATGTCGACGATTGGGGTATCGCTCTGCATAGAGTCTTTGAGCAGCTCTGGCATTACAGCAAGCTTCACCGTAAATTAGGTGAATATCCGCATATTCATGCGACGTATACTGCGTGTTCTCTGTCATAGTATTAATAACACAATGTTCGAAGGGTCCAATTTCACAAAATCCACTTTCACTAATTCCGGTAAGTAACATAAAATAATGTCAAGAGCAAGTAATTATGTACCTTTGTACTATTTAGCATGTCATTTGACGGTAACAAGAGCAAATTCAATTTAAATCTATTAAATACATTCTAGCGTGTCTCAGTCCTTTACCCACAAAAGCGGCTATAACTTTTTTTTTCTATTCAAAACAGTAAGTGTGGCACCTTTCTGAAATCTTTATTAAATGAGCAATTTTTTTATGTAATGTAAAGTTATAGCTCAGTACATTTTTTTTTCACCCGAGATAGTCAAAGTTGGTGAAGAAAATATCAAAAAGTTAAAAATCCAGAAATAGTCCTAATTTTATGATGGTTCCTTAATTCATTTTAACTACATTGCATTTGAGTATGGAGAGGCAACTATCTGGAAGTATTTTACTTAAAAAATTTACTAAGTATTGCCCGGTTTGTAGTTGCAGTTAAAGAAAACACATGAAAAGGCACGATTTTTTTTAAATTCGAATAAATGTAAATATTTCAAAAACGGTGACACTTTTACCTGAAAATTTTTTGTTTATCAGTGAGCTCACCCCCCCCACCTACCTTGCCCTAAAGTTTGGCACGTTACTTCTGGGACACCCTGTATGACACAATTTTATTAAAAGCGGATGAGTTCTACTATATATGTTTCTTACCAAACACTTGAATTATTTGACAGTGCATTCAACACATTCTGCTTTAAACTCTATCAAAATATTTACTTAGAACTTGTTTTCAAAACGTAAAAAAGGTAATAAAAATGCATTTAAAGCTTTAATTTGTTATTTTTTGGTTGATTCAAGATTTTTACGTTTGTTAGTCTTATAAAGAAAATAATTTTTGCACTGAGGTCCACTTTCCCATGGAACCTCACATAAGTTAAAATTTTCTAATATTTTTTAATAATTTTCTTCACAAGAAATTATGAAAAAATTAACTACTGCTTCCGTGGATATTGCAACTCACGCAATAGATGTAAGGATACAGCTATGTATAACAGCCAATGCGTACCACAGACTATCGGCCGCCTATTTAAATAGTAGGGCTCGCTTAAATATGTACATGAAGATGTATGGAGTTGCGCACACTAAACCAACTTAATCACGGGGCCGATTAAATCCGTGGTGTGCGATGTATCTAAAAGATTTTAAACAAGAAATATTTCCAAAACATTTTCGTTCTTATGATTTGTATTCATGAGATTAGCAGTGACAAGAATGTATGTTTTAATTACGTATACGTATATTAAAAATTAAATGATCAGTTATGAAATATATAAATCTTTACATGTTCTGTTAAAAATAACTAAAATAACAAGCGAAAATCCCCAATTTCTATATCGTAGCAGTGGCCACATTGCGTGTTTTTCACAGACACGGTTTATGTCAAAATATTTGAAGTGAAACTACCTTCTAAAAATTATTGTATCATGGATGTCGGCTATAAATTCTGTGTGTCGCAGGTTCAAATGCCGGCACATGCAGTCTTTAAATGGTAGAAGCATTTTTTTTTAATACACAAGATTTATAATTTTCGTATGAAATTTCAATTTGTAAACGCTTGTCAAAAGCATTTTCAATCTTGATAATTTATCAAAAAAAAAGAGCTTTTGATTTATGTGCTAAAATTCCAATTCTTGGTTAATAATAAAGATGGGACCAATTATAAAAAAATTTTATTTTTCAAGTGCACAGAATCGGGCTGTAAGTCTGTCTAACCAGTAGCCATTGTATAGCACATAATTAGCTCTATATTATCTTTTATATTTATGTCGTTACGTGACAAAAAATGGAAGTTGATTTTTTCTTTTCTTACAAAATCGCAAAACTCTGCGAAGTGTGGATGGCTATTTTCATGAAACTTATTTTAGTATGATTTGGAGAAATTCTAGTTGTTTTTATAGTTTTTTGAATTAATGCAACTTGTTTCAATTTTCTTTTACAACCCCAAGTGTGAAACGTCACGTGACGTAGCGTCACGTGACATAAATTTCCATTTTATATTTTTGTTAATATTGCTTTTAAATGAACTTTTAATGCAAATAAAACATGTATTTTATGTCGAATATACTTTATATTTTGACTTCAGCTCCAACTCAGGGTCAATTTGTTGGAAATCTATGATTTATTATGTTTCAACTTTGTTGGTTTTTCGAAATATCTCGACCTTGGCGCCACATAGAAGGACCATTTTACGTAAACATGATTCTCCTTACATAGCCAATATATATTTTAAAAAGCAGACAAATCGGCTCGTAAATACGTTAGATATAAGACTTTTATTTTTTTTGTCGTGGTGGACCTTCCGATGGAAACACCCATATATGAACTCGCCGCCTTGTTCTCTACTGCTAATGAGTAGTAGAGAATGACGTATATTCTTTACCAGTAGAGAAATAATCGGTAGAGAAGAGTTACAAAAACGAGCTACAGGGTGCGGACCGGCTTTTAGCTTCAGGCGCTAAACGGTTAAGTAGTATATCAAGTCACATTGATGGGCATTCGACAAGTGCTGCTACAGCGAAAGCGAAGCGTCGGATGTAGAATCTGGAGACATTAAAAAGTGTGAAATTAAAGTTCATTTGAAGGCCTATCTTAAAGTAAAACGACCTCATCTCGGTGAAAATTTTCTCGATTAGTGAACAACTAAACTAAAATACGGCAAATTGACAGATCTGGCCCCCCAAATATTTGAGCGCTCTAAGAAATCGCCGAGCCTCCAAGAAATCGCCTCATGGGAGAAAAAGCAGCAAAATTACTTTTTTTGAAATATAATATGCCCCTTTTGAACTTTGACTACTAGATTAGAACACTGTATAAGTTAAGCACTCGTTCAATGGTCTAATAATTTAGAAAATTATTTAATGTTATTCCTAACATTCGCATTCGCATTCGCAAATTCGCATTCCGAAAATACGCAATTTCAAGTTTCTTTTTTTTAATAAAAGATAGATCAATTTCGTGTCGATCTATCCGTCGCGATTTTGTAAAAAACTCTGTTTTTTTTATTTACTTATATTCAAAAATGAAAGAAAAGTAAATATTACGCTTGAATGCTTCCTCTTTTTGGGAAAATACTTGAAATTAATTTCAAATGCCTGCAATTATTTAAAAAAGAACTATTCATAAACATATGCAGACTCAAATTCTTTAAATTCCTAAATTTGTTTTTATTTCTGTAATTACTACATTTGACCCTAACAACTAAACAGAACCGAGCAGTACCCATAGCACAATCCACTCAGCGTCACTTGTACAAGTAGCGAAGGAACTTTCTGCGATTTTAATCGATTCTACCCAACAGACATCAATGTTGTGTCAAAAATTAAAAAAAAATCTATGTATCGAGGTCAGAATCCATTTTTTCGCACCTCTACAGCAGCCTACCGGGTATCCGATCGGATATCCGAATCCGGATGTTATTATTACATTGTATCCGGTATCCATTTATCCGGGAAAGTCTCTATCCGGCACGTCCCTAGTTTTTTTCAAATTTTTAATATGGTTAAATTTAAATAAACATTTTTTAGAGTGTAGTTAACTCGGCAAAGATTTGTTTGTGTATTTCACTGACGGTATTCTATTGCAAGTTTTGTTTGATATGGAGGGAAAATTAATCGAGTTGGGACGGAATTGTCCAGAATTATATTATTTTGCCATAACTGCCAATTGATCATTAGTAAAATAAGCCATCTTGGTTTCAACGAACTTCCCTGTGGGGAAAATCTCTAGTTTTGAACTGGTGCGCTTCTAGTAGATTTAGAACCACTACTAGTTCGCGATAAATCTCGTTTGCATGCAAACAACTAGTGAATTTAACACAGCGATGTCATAGGAATTGGAAATTGTCCCCCGCTGCATTACCTTTTCTATAGTTCAGAACCAGTCCTAAATTCGACATATGGGATCTAGTTCGCTTTGCACCCAATTTTCTATAGTTTCGAAACAGTTGTAAACGAAAAAAGTAACAAGATGTTTTCTTTTTGGGTTACCATGGAGCAATTTTTATTTATTTGCAGAGAAATGTATTTTCAATCTGAAATCAAACTTGTTTGAATGAATGTAAATTAAATTGTGCATTTGAAAATACGTTTACATACCTTTGGCTGTAGCTGAATTTGCAGAGGTGCTTACTGTTATTGGTTATATTCCAGAAGGCCCCAAAATGTTAAGATGTTAGCACAAATATTAGTTTTGTATTACCAAACTATGAAAAAGCATCTGCGACGTGCAGACTGAAAGCGTATTTGAACGAAAAACCCGCCAAGCAAAAATCTATTTAAATTAAACAAGCCCCCCGCTGCTTCCCTTTTTCAGTAGTTTCCAACTAGTTCAAAATTCGCCAGATGAGATCTAGTTCGTTCTGCATCCCTTTTTTCTATAGTTTTGAACCAGTTCTAAATTCGTAATTTTAGATATAGATTTCTAAAATTGTTTTTTAAAAGTACCACATATCGCTGCTTTTGAACTGAAGCCGATCTAGTTACTAACGGACTGGTTCGTTTTTGGCGATAAAAATGTAGTACGGAACTACAAATTTGGTTCACCAGTTCGGGGTTTCCCTACAGGGTATGAACATATTGCCCCTGTTGAAACTACTAAGTTTCAATACAAATAGATTAATATGCATGCATACATGTATATATGTAGTCTATAACATCTGGGCAATTTTAATGCTATATACTTGAGTCCAGCCATTCAAAATATTTCATTTTCTTAATTTTTTTCTTAAATTACGCCTCAAACATTATTTTAGGACATGTCTCTTATTTATCGTTTGTGTCTTCATAATTATACTTAAGATACTTTTCTATTCTATTCCGAGGTGTGGTAGTGCAAATGTTGTAGTGGCTCTTCTGCTGCACCACTGACGCTGCTCCATATAAAGCAAAATAATGATAGTAATTTCACCAACTTTCGCCAACCACCTCGTTTTCATTTTGTCACCTCTACTGCGTATATATCTATTCGATGAGATATCGCAGGCAAACTGTCAATTCCAGGATATGCGAAACAATTATCGCAACGATATTTTTTACGTGGATCTTTCATCGTACCTTGCACTTTAGTTACTTGCTTTCGGTACTTACGTGTTCTCTCCAAAAACTTTATTTGCGAAAATAGCTTGCTCCACTTTATTTAGAGCATATTTGCATTTGACAGCCCACTGCACGCGAAAAAAATGCATACCATACATCACATGAAATGATTTACATGCGAACACCGTCCGCTTGTCGGGACCGGGGGTTTGATATAGGCGTAGACCGACAAAATTCCACCAATCAAACATTAGTGGCATCGCTCGCCTTTCGCCGAGGTACCATTGAAACCCTTTCGCATATTCGGGTGACTTCTTATTGAACCTTCTTGTATATACATACGTATAATTGCTGCCCAAAAGGCCAACGTGGTTCAGGTTCACTTCGATTTTCCTTCGGTAATTTTTTGCCCAGGCTGTTGCACGATTTGTTGGTGTTGTTGTTGTCATGATTTCAACGCTGCTATTTTTACGCCTATTTCCTGCGGCATACCTAGTGATGGCAAAAAAAACTTAATAATCGATTAATCGGTTAATTGATTAATCGAAAGCATTCGATTAATAATTGCAATTAATCGTAAGAAATTAACCGATTAATCGGTCGTTTCGATTAATATAAAAAAATTATTAAAAACTATTTATAAGTTATAAAAGCTTACTTACACCCCGTGTCAAAATTATAGCGCACCAAAATAATTTTTTTTGTTATTTAATTTTAGTTGTTTTTTTTAATGTAGCTTATTCTTTTGCAAAAAGACATATCCATAAAAATATATCAAACTTTGTGTAATATTAAAAAAAATCAACAAAAAATTGGAGCTTTTTAATTAGATTTATTAGAAAGATTTTTGGTATGCAGTTTTGTAGCCCATTACATTTTTGTATAAAAAATTGCAATTGATATGCAGATTTGTAGCCCATTAAATTTTTGTATAAAAAATTGCAAGACTGAAGTATCTGGCACTTACCGTTGATTTTTATAATTTTTGTGGTAACGGTGTTGCTTATTTTCTTCCATATGAAAACAAAGAATATGCGCAAACAGCGTTGCCAGGTCGACGTTTTTAACGTCATTTGGACGTTTTTTGTATCCTGTTGACGTTCGGACGTTTTTTGTGTAAAAAATGACGTTTTTAACTTCCCAGTAATTTTTCTCTTCTAAATCTAAATCTAAATCTTGTAAGTAGAACTAATTTTGAATTATTTTCTTAACAAATCTTTACAAGCATTTCTTCGCAGCACTTTTCTACAACAGATATTTATTCTTTGGACAGAGATGAATTAACTATGATGCAAACCAAGCGTACGCGCATTTTTTTGGATTCTTGGACTAAGGATCCCGCGTTCAAAGGCTGGTTTTGTAAACACTTGAGGTTACGAGGCTTATTGCAATGTTTGCAATCGCACATTAAAAGCCAAATAAGGAAGAGCTGATCGAATGCAACACGCATGCTCGCAAAACCACCAAAAAAGCTGTAGCAGCATAAAAAGTCAGAAAAAAGTAGGCGACTTGTTTAAGAATGCCGTGAAAATGTAATGAACGCAAAAAACGGCAGAAATATTGCTATGTTCCTTCTTACAGACCGTAATTTAGCATTTTCGACAACCGATTACCTAACCAAATGCTACAAGAAAAAGAATTATTAAAAATCAACGCTATTCTTTAGCCTAATTCCTAAAAATCTGTATAAAAAGGTGAAAATCTAGCTGAAATTTTGCAGATTTTTTATAATTTTTGCACAAAGTTTGAAATGTGGATTTATATTTTGTTTGTTATATAAAAATCTAGGCTTTTATGGAAAAAATAATAAACATTAAATAAACAAAAACAGCCACAATCGATCAAAATGTTGATGACTTAATCAGCTGATCACAAGTGTATGTATAAAATGGTTTTTATATAACGATCCCAAAGCAGTTTACAATGAATTTTAAATGTGCTCTGTCGAAATGATATTTTAATATAAATACTTATTTACCTTTGTATACAATAAAAGTTTAATAAGAGCAATTCTCTGTGCATACATTTGAAAAAGAAGTTTTTGGGTAGGAAATTACGTTTTTTCAGACCAAAAGGGACGTTTTTTCTAGCCGAAGACCTGGCAACACTGTGCGCAATGCCGAATTTGGAAAATAAAATGAAAATGTGTGCATACCTGCGTTGGGATTTTTTAGTAGCTACTTTGGTTAAATACGTGTTGCGGTTTTTTGCAAAAATAACGCTTAAAAATACGAGAGTGTAAAAGACCTCCCAACTAATAAAATTATTAATATGTATGTATGTACCGAGTGGAGTGACACTTTTATTGTTGCTAATATTATTGAGTGATAAGAGTTCCAATTTTTTGTAACGTAATTTTTACTCATACATTATTGCGTGATGTGATGTGTCAATTTTCGATGGCTTATTTTCGATTATTTTGAAAATTAATCTGTTAATCGCTCGATTAATCGAAAGGAAAATTTCGATACAATTAAATCGTTAACCGAATGAAAATAACCGATTTTAATCAGTTATTCGATTAATCGTGCCATCACTAATTCAGCCCTATCATGAGTTTCATCTTCCCTGAACCGGTTCACTTTTCGCTTTTGGTTTCCATGTATTTACTATGGGGGGAATCAAAATTTTCGCGTGAATTTTTTTTCGGGCGAATCTCAGGATTACATACATAAAATGATAGCCATTTCCGTTTTTCGGACTAAACTCAGAAACCACTCAATAGAGCCCAGTCAAATTGTCAGAGGTCCTATTATAGACTACTAGAAAACACGCTGGTGGCGCTGGAGTAGAATTACTTATAAAAGTCGTATTTATTTTAACAGATTTCGTTCAAATTCGCAGCGTGACTACCTGTATGATGAAAAATTCCTCTGCTAAAAATGGACCGTTGGAGTTTAGGTATTTAGGAAATCCGTATTTTTTATAAAATCTAATTGGAATTCATAATTCGTATTCATTTCATGACAAGCAAAGGTTTTGCAGAAAAGGGACCTAGTGGATGACGCTGCACCCGAAATATATAGAAACCCCCACAGGGTTTATTCTGCTTTGGCTCTATGTTTATCTTAGACGAATTTACTTTTCAGATGGCTACACTGAAAATAAAATTTGCGTAAATATAACGAAAACTTGCGTAAATCTTAAAAAATTTTTCGTCATTTTGAGCCACGAAAGTTTTCGTTGATTGTACAAAACCGTACATACTACGAAAATATGAGGCATCAGATTTTTAGTACATTTTACGAATGTATTCGTACTATTTACTAAAGAATTTAGTACTATTTACTAAAGAATTTCGTACTATTTACTAAAAAATTCGTACTATTTCTTTATTTTTTTAAGAAATTTTTGTAAAATGCACAGAATTAATTCGTATATTTAACGAAATCACGTTCGTAAAATCTGCGATTGTTTCGTAGAATGAGCGATTTTGCTTTCGTTCTCCACACTGTGAAAAACATATTAAGAATTATAACATAACACTTTTATTTTGTTTTCATCGTTAATTTTAAGCGTTTTTGTTTAACAAAACGTTTTGCAAAAACGCTTAACATTATTGATTAAAATATTATAAAAGTGTTGTGCTATAATTTTAGTCATGTTTTTTATAGTATTAATAATAAAAGCAATCATACGTTCTACGAAAGAAGAAGAATTTTCTGACTACACTGTAGTTTAGAATTAATAAAAAAGGTTATTTTACCTATAATAAAACTTAAGTCTTTTATTTATATGCGTACGAATAGGTTCTATACTACATATTTTTTATTGCAGGCTTCATTCAATAAAGTATATTGATGCAAAGTGTTAAACTATGAGACTCAACAAAACTAAATATAATAAGATATAAAATATGAAAGGATATAAAAAATACTGGTTTTACTTTCTTAAACATTATAATATTTTTATGTAGAGGCTTGACAGATTCGCAGATTCATCGATGTTTGTTTCCTTGACGACTATAAATTAAAGGAAAATTATAACGCGTCTGAAAAGCAAGTTTCAGTGAAAAGTCATACATGTACTTACTTTTAATTACATTAAGTCGTGCTCCTGGCTTTGGCTTGCCTTTTATAGGTAACTGATGAAATTGCCTATTTATCAGGTCCCACATTGCAGCGCAAAGCGCAGCGCAGGCGATGTTAAAAACATTGTATGCTTAAAAGCATAGTATATCCACAGCTTTAATATTTAATTTGACACGCGATACAAAAAATATGATGAAATATTAAACTGCCGGTAATAGAGTATATTGTACGGAAATATTCGTATGTTGTACGAATTTAAAAAACATGTTTCTGCATTAGTACTTTATACGAAAGTATTAACTAAATTGTACGAATACAGAATTGTAGATTTCGTAAATTTAAAATCATACGTAAATATTACGAATGCCTTCCTACAATATACAAAATTGTTCGTACAGAAATTTGTTCAGTGCTTTACGAATGAGTTTCGTAAAATAAACGCAAGATTTCGTAAATTGTACTGAAAAAATGCCTTACGAAAGTCCTTTCGTTATATTTACGCATAGTTCGTAAAATCTTGCTTCGTTGTGAAAAATCTGTTCGTATTATGAAAGAAAGTTTCGTACATTGTACAAAAACCAACACTACGAAAGAT
>NW_023463130.1:0-15353 GCF_013731165.1 Rhagoletis pomonella | reverse complement strand
ATCAAACCCAAAAGTTGTCTGCAATTCAATCCACTTGTGGAAAAAAGATATTCTGGAACTAAGAGCGAATAAGTAGCTTTTGGAATAATTTTATACACGGGGTTTCGATAATATTGCTTATGGTTCCATCTCGCTGCGTGAGCACGAAACTAAGTGAAAATAAAAGCCATGAGAGGCTGTTTACAGGGATGGATACTATTTCACTTGCTTTGGTCACTTATGGTAGACGTCCTCTTAATCAGACTACATGAGCCTGGTTATTAAGTTGTAGGAGACGCAAATGACTTCGTAATTATAGTTCGGAAAAATTCGGCAGTACTTTATCGGGCATTACAAATGCAGCTGCATTCGTATGTTTCAATTTAATGTAGATACCAAGGAGGGCTTCAGCATAAGTCCTCATAAAGCTCCTCTTACTGTTTAAAACTCGGTGAATCTTGAAGAAGCCGTGCTTTAGTACTCCGATGAGCTTTAATATCTAGGGATTGTGCCGGATTTGATTGGAAATCCAATCTTGCAAAAGAGTTTTGCTAAAGCCACTTGGTGCCAACTTTTTGGAAAAATATTTCGTTCGAACTCAAGGCTGAAAGTATGATTTTACCGCATGCTCGTCACTGCAAAAATCTCGTATGCCACGTCTCAAGATATTGCTCAAATGCGACTTGAGAGTCGCTTTTAGGATGGACTTTTCTCCATATTTCTATACATTATATGAACAACAAACAAAGGCGACTACTTCTATAGAAAAAAACCCATGCAGTATTCTTGTAATGATACCTCTCGGACAACTGGTATTTGCATCGGTACTATTACCCATTCCGTAGATAACCGCCAGCTCTCGCCTCGGCGCGGTGAAATGAGCTTGTGTTGGTGGCAACTATGAAAGGGATGAGGTCCACCAATCAATGCGCTACTGGTTACGACTGGTAAATGCACCGCTAGATTATCCGCGATAATGGTATGTCTGTCTTACTCCTAAAAAGAGTGCTGCCATTTGTGTAAAAAAAGGCATGAAGCAGGCGGCCGATATGCAACATTCAGTGAGTGCGAGGTCAGCGAGCAAAAATATTTCCAAAATGGGATGATTGGATATCTATGGCTAAATCATTGTGATTGAATCGCTACAAATCCACATTGGAGTTTAAACTTTTTCTAACCTGCGCGCAAAACTTTTGTGGCAAGGTTATCAAGCTCGTTGTATTGGAGTCTGAATTAATTCGTACACAGGTTTCAAGATGCAGCTAAGGCTCTTGGTATGCGATGGGTGGTAATTTAGTTCTGACGATGATACTCACAATGCAAAAGTTAACCAACTTGTGTCGGGTTTTGTAACATGGGTCCGAATTTGTTTCGTGAGTTCTTAGATATGCCTTCTGATAAGCCTACTAGGTGGCTCTGCTTCCAGCTAGTGTGCGTTCGGGCGTTCTCTGCGGTAGCAGCCGATCAGTAAATGATTGCTGAGCTTACCGACGGGGCGCACTTAAACCCCGCTATGCATGGTGATTCATTAGAGTTTTGCAGTTGTCCATAAACCTAGAGGTTGTTTTCAAAGCGCCCTTGAAGGTCATGACTTCTTATGCGCACTAAGTTGTTGAGACACAAAGCGCTCCAGCAAGCCTCGTTTTGTGTAAATCGTATTCTGCTGGATTCATGCTAACACTTTTTTTTTTTTTAATACAGCGCCATTTTTGTGGAGCTTTAACATTTACAAAAATTATCAATTTGTATGAAGACTTAATCCTTGCGTTGCGTAATTAATCAGTTATTTAATAGTGACATCTGCTTGAAATCATTCTCCAGCCTTTTTAGAAAACCTGCCCTGTCTGCATCATAAGCGAATTCCGGGCCTACTATTTATTGGTTTTTACCATAGCTTATATATATAAAAATGGATAAAATCCCTCTGTAACATGGGTTCAAACATCTTCGGTAAAGTAGATTCAATAAATTATTATTTTTTGAATTACTACGTTGTACATATGCATATACTTTCTTCACCGATGTTAAACGACTTTTTACACTAACTACACCCTTTCGCTGAAAACTGTTTATTCTACGTCCTATGTAGTTTGTTAATGGGCGGGTTGCTCTTCCTCTCTCCATGTATCTCTCATTTTTTCTCGACACTGTATGCCGCCCGTGAATTGTTAATATCTTTTGTTACACTTGAATCCAATTCAGCGACCTTCTTTCGTCACTGTTGTCCTTTCCTGTTAAATTATGCATTTATTTAAATTTTTGATAGCCTCCGTTGCAATGCTGCATTGGCGTTTTGTTCCAGCTCGAGCTGCTATATTTTTGTTTTTTGTATTGCAGTTTAAGGGCAGATTTTGTTGTTGGCATGGCATGTGTCCTTTTGGTACTTTTGATTTCATTGTAAATTCTTGTTTTCTCGCTATTTAATTATTTTTTTTTTGCTTTTCCTCGTTATTTTTGTTCATCCTTTACAACAATTTCGTTGTACAGAACGTAAAAGTTGAATGGAAGTAAAAGAAAAGGGAAGAAAAATTACGGAAATATGGGGGTGAGGAAAATTTTAAATTGTTGCCTTGGCATTGTTATTGTAGCAATTGCATTTTAATGCACTGCCCGGTAATGTAGCAAAAATTATTTCGCAATTCATTTCAGTAATACACTCCCGCAGTGACCATTCATAAAATGTGCTTTAATGTGATTTACGCAATTGGTTTGAATTCTAAATAAATTTCGTTGTATTTTGTAAATTTTGTGAGCATAAAAAATGAGAATATGCCAATAGGGAAGCATTTCAAATTTCAAAATAAATATGTATGTATGTACTTACCGTTTGTGATTTTTTTTTGTAAAACTAGTGTTTCTTATATGAACATTGAAAGTCGATTGTATTTTTTGTTTAAAAATTACCTCCTTTGTAACACTCCAAAATAAATACAAAAACAAAAGAAACAAAGAAAACCAGAAGAAGTGTATTTATTAAAGACATCTAGATTACAGAGATTTTAAAGAGCAATAGGGAAGAAAATATCAACAAAAATGCATATTCCAAGTTCCATCCCCAATGTCGCCTGGTCGTTGTGTAAACATTATATAATAGCTGAGCCTAAGGAATACAATATAGATGTGCAGTTAATGAGAATCGCTCCGAAGGAAGAGTGCAATGCAGAACAGTTACATAAGTGTCAGCAGGAATACTCTTCAATTGGGAACATTGAGCTGAAGAGGTAATATTAGCGGAAAGCCCAATCGCAAAGGTTTAAAGTTCTTTGTATAGTTCATGGGCGAGTAAAGTAGGCCACTGCTCTCGTTGTCTAATAGTAGCTCCAAAAATAAGATTCCCAAACGCTTCCCAACGAGTTGCATGGAGGAAATAAAGTGGAGGTTCTATTGGGTTTGTTGCTATCAAGCGATTGCAGACATCTAAAGGGCTGCAATCCAGAAGTCATGGTCACATAAGACCATGGATGTAGCTGGTCTTTTTCCCACTAGAAGATGGGGAAAAATATGTTTTTGGCAGTTCTGAACTATTTTAGTAAGTGACCGAATGCATACCAATTGAAACTCAGGAGGCTAAGACAATAGCAGGACGAGTCATCACCAATGGTTAGCAAGATGCGGGGTCTCTATAGAGCTACCCTCTGACCAAATAAAGAACTCCGTATTAACTGTATTGCAAGAGTTATACCAGGTAATGAGTAATACGTTTCTTATGCAACGCAAATACGATATTCTTCCAGATTTTTGGGACTATTTCGGGATTTTGGAGACTTTTCGGGCTTTTCAGAATTTTTGCGATTTTTTCGTGGTTTTTCGAGACTACTTCGTGATTTTCGCGATTCTTGGGCTGTATAGGGAGGATTTCGGGACTATTTCGTAATTTCCGCAACTATCTCGAACTTTTAGGGATTCTGGGGGCTTTATCTGGATCTCGGGACTACTTCGGGATTTTCGAAAATACCTCGAGATGTTGGGAACTCTTGGCACTATGTCGGGATCTTCGGCACTACTTCGGCTTTCTTCGACTATGTATATCGGGATTCTTGGGACTATTTCAGGATTTTCGAGATTATTTGAAAATTTTCGGGCTTCTTGCCGCTATATCGTGATCTTCGGACTACTTCGGGATTTTTAGACTATTTTGGGACTAATTTCGGGATTAACTATTATGGATCTATCACTTCTGCTTCTGGTACTTACAAACATCGGATAAAAGTTATAATACAATTGCATGTTCATTATCTACATGCGGCATTTCAGAAGTTATATCATCTGAAATTAAATGTGCTTCCGAAAACATCATTGAGTAGGTATTTGTTTGCTTACATGTGTTGCTTTAACATAATGTTCTAATTGAAAATACAGTAATAATTCCAATTAAATATCAATAATTGTAAATGCATAACCATCCAAATTGTGTATTAATATAATTGCATTACTTTATGGCCTTCGGTTGCAGCAAAGAAATTAATAAATAAACATTGAAATCATATTCAGAGCATTCAAATCAAAACAAACAGAGCAATACAGACAGAAAAATCCCTTTTACTACATATTTGTTGTCATCTCTCATACATCATACATATCTACCTAACGCCATGCCTGCTACTCCCCATGACATGGACAATTTTATGGCGTTTAGTATAAAAACTTATTAAGTATGCACAATTTGCTACGTTTCATTAACTCATCTACGTACATATATGTATGTTCTATTTATTTATGTAAATATACTTACACACACACACACATACTTGCATGCTCAGCGAAATTCGAAATCAGGACACAAATATGTAGTATGTGTATGTTGGTAAAAAGGTCAAATAGAAACACAAAATGTGCTCCGTATTGCAACTCTGAATAAGCTGACCTTGTCCTCATTCATTAATTGACACATAGGTAGAGAATACACACATGCATACATACATACATTGACAGTTTGTTGGCCTTGTGCGAGCGCATCCTGTCAACTCCAGTTGACTTTCATCGCATATCGTAATAATTTACTTCAATATATACGGGTGAGCGTTTACACATGAATATGAGTACGTGTACGATAAACTATGCATGCATATGAATTACTTTCATACTTTTCCATTGGCATATACAAATACATAATACACTTATGCAGTAGTTTAATATGTAATGTATGTAGTGCATGCTTCGCTGATTTCCAGCTGTCAAGTTAGAATTATTCAAGCTCAAGTTTAATGTAGCACGAATGATTTGTAGTTTGGCATTTGAATGATAAGTTTCCATAACACATTTGTGGAAGAGTTGAGCCTTGTAACTTGAAGGCCAGCAGACGGTATATACTTTCAAGTGCATGTCAAGCTGGTAAAGTTTGAAAATAAAGAGAGTTAAATTAAAACTAAGCTTACTCCAACTGAAACAGCTTGCAAGACGCTGTCGGGTAGGCGAACTGATTTTTCTAGCCACAGTCGGGTTCGGTAAACACCCTCCTCATACCTGGCCCTTTAGTTTGCAACCATCGGTGTAAAAGTGGAGCCCCTCTTGACCAAAATTTCCTATGTGGAATGGAAGTCCTATACTCTTTGTGAAGTTAAGACTTGGTATACAATAATCCGTCCCCGGATTATATCCGTATTCTTTAATATTCTCTAGTTATTTATGTAGACTTGGGTTTATGTTAAAAAGAATGTATGTATGTATGTATATACATAAGTGTGAAGTACTAATTTTGTTTTAACCAATGTGAAATGCAGTTTTACAATGATTTCAAATTAGCATTTATATTCTAGGTATGTATGTATATTATGTGTTTGTTTTTAAAACTATGTATACATAATGAACTGTGTGAGGGACACTTATTTACGGAATCGCAGACTCACAATCTGGGAAATTTTTAAATATCTGGTTGGGGCAGGCTGAGTGCATCCAGGTTGGCCAAAGACATTAAGGACCTGGAAGGAGTGAAAGATCAACTCGCTAAATCACTGATTGATAACTACAAGCTGGTCTGTCCCCTAAGAGGCCCCCGGGCTTACCCTAATAGTTTTTGAGGTATTCAAAAAATAAACTTACTTAAATATTTTTTGAATTTGTGTTCATTGTGAGAAAACAAAATTTCTGACCAAAATTCAGCCAACACAAAAATTGCCGATTTGGACATGGATTGACCCATTTATTTCTTTTTTTTACGAGCCTTTCCTAGCTTCATTGCATATTTTTTTACCACTCATGATCTTTGAAGAATTCTTCGTAGTTTATTCTTTGGTATTTTCGAGATTTTCAGGGACATTTTTTTTTTTATTTTAACTCATTATTTGCCAGGACTTTCCTGCTCTTTTTGATTTTTTTTCAGTTTTCCAGGTACTCTTTGACCTCAATTCTGGTCACGAGTTCCACCATCTGTTAGCCAAGCGGCGTTGACAATCCGCAGCTTTTTTAATTTTGTATTCATTTGCATAATTGCTGTTCATATATTTACATTGTAAACTGGCTGTTATTATTCTTTTCGATTCGCACACATTCTTTCGCATCCGACATTGTCAATTACTTTATAAACTTTTATTCACCACACACATGTAGCCTACTTAATTTGCTGTTGGGATCCTTCAGCATGCCTAAATAAATAGGTAACCTCTGCCTCAACCTTTCTTACGAAATACATGAATACTTTGCCGTTCCTAAGCATACGATCTGTTGTCCTACCTTAATTTTTGTTACATTACTCTGTTGTTTTCTTTAGCTTACTATTGCTTGCTTTTTCTTTTATTACAATTTAATTAAATGTTGCTCATACGCCCGAGTGGCTTTTATATAGGCGGTGCGGCGGCGGTAAGCTCGTCCAAAAACATGTGGTATACATATTTACATGTTTATGTACATATATGTGTACATATGTAAATAGAAATGCTTGATTGAGTCACACGTGGCTGTCTCTACTTTAAATAACATAAGTACATATACACTGGTGGCCAAAATAATGGAAACACCTTATTTTGATCAGTTTTGGATATTTTACTTTCGCAGATATGATTTTTAAAATATTTGGAGTGAAACTTGTTTAGCGGCGGTTGGTTGGTTGTGAATAAATTTGGAATTGGTGCTTCTTAAATGTATGCACATGTATTAATTATACAAATACAATACATAGATGAAGAAAAGGATAAATGCAAAGGTAAAAATAAAAACCAAAACAAAAAAGCGTAAAGATAAAGGGAAACATGAAGATCAAGGTAAATTTAAATAAATTTACTTATATAAAGGCAGAGATGAAGGGAAATGTGTAGATGAAGGAAATAATAAACATTTGGATAAAAATAAACATAAATATTAAGAAAAAGATGAGGATGAGGATATCGATAAGAGTAAAGATGAGGCTAGAGGAAGAAAGATTAATATAAATTTAATTGTAAAGAAAAGGATATAGATAGACACAGAGACTCAATCTGGGAACTATTTTGTGATTTTGGAGATTTTCGGGTTTTCGCGACTAAATCAGGATTTCCAAGACTATTTCGGTATTCGCGAGACTAAATCAGGATTTTCAAGACTCTTTCGAGATTCTCGGGATTCTCGGGACTATTTCGAGATCTTCTAGACTATTTTGAAATTTTCGTTGTACTTATCGATCTTGTTATCGATATTGATTTCGATATACCTATCGATATTGTTATCGACATTTTAACCAGTTTTGTTTCTATCGATATTGTTATCAATATAAATTGATTGCTATTGTTATTAATAAATTTATGAACATATTTATCGATATAGTTATTTATATGTACTTATTATTATTTATTTATTACTTTTATCAATATATTAATCGAATTATAATTGATTATGTTATCGATGTTACTGCCAGTTGACTAATCGATGTATTTATGGATTTACCGATATCGTTACCGATACATTTATCGATAAAAGTTATCACATGATTTGACATTACCTGACATGACATTACATGACATAAAATTATATGATGTGACATGACATCACATCGCATGATATGACATCATATGATATATGATATCACGTCTTATGACATCATATGACAGAACGCTACCTGAAAAGACATCATGTGGCATGACATGACATCCTATCACATCACTTCACAATACATTCCTTGAAATCACATCTCATTGCATTCTCTAGTGTGGCCCAGGCGCACTTACTTTTTTTTTTTATATAACTCTAGCTCATTATACTATACTCTACATACAAATAAACATTTCAAACTTTGTAAAAATTTTTAAGAAATTTAAAGAATTTTCAGGAAAGCTTCAAGAACTTTTAGAAAAAATGTTCCATAAGGTGTTTCTCTTATTTCTGCCACCAGTGTATTTATTTACCTATACACACATACATACATACATACATACATCCCAAGTACGTACAAATATGAAATATTTATGTTCAAACCCATCTTTCAGCAGCCCTCATGCATTTCCAAACTGTTATCTTTATTTGTTTCCTTCCACCACTTCAATTTTGCATTGCTACCATTTCCTCTGTTATTTTCTTTCTTATTTGCTGCCGCCACCAGTCATTCTTTTATTTGATTACGCATATTCCTCTCATTGGCTTTTTCATTCTATTTTTCTCCTTTAATTATGCACATTTCCCTCTTTCCTTCCGCTTCGCTCTCTGACTTTTTGCTTATTTTCATTAAAATGTGCAACAATACTAACGATTAAGCAATAATATAACAACAATGTTTGCATACATGTTTATACAACTACAACAACATTTGCTCTTTACAGCAATTACACAAAGCGATTCATTTTAATTTTGGTTCTTTCTGTGTATCGCCTTGCTTCGTGCGAAAATTTTAAGGTCTGCTCTGTCTGTGGGAAGTTGTAGGGTACGCAACTGTCTGTCTGCATGTTTCTTCAAAACATAGCTATGCTTTTGTAGCTGTTGCTGAGATGAGAATAAAAGAGTTGAAAGCAGTGTTGCCGTTTTGGTTACTTTTAAACAATTTTGGTTATTTTTTTCTTGCCTGTGATGTTGTTAAGATCCTTCCCATTTTGGTTATTTTTAAACATTTACTGTAGTTTTTAATTTTTTTATACATACAATAATTAAATCTTTGAAAAATAGTATAACCAAATACATTTAATCTGTTCAATATGGTTATTTAAATTAAGTTATTACTACTAAAATGGCAACTCAAGATTCGACTTATTCCAATAATAATCATGTGTTTAGATATGCAAAAGAACATGTAAAAGTTCGAGGGTGCAACTATCGGTTCGTGTCTTTAATAAATCGTGGTGAATTAATCGCCAAGTTTTTGAAACGGCCCGGCAGTTACACTATTTCTATGTTCTTTGCACACACCTACATAGTAGGGGTCTTCATCTAAAGTGGTAAAGGGATAAATAGTTTATCCGCATTCTTTCATGAACGCACTTTGGTAAATAATTGCCCAAAATTGTTTATTACTTAACTTATCTGGCTAGTTACGTTTCATTCTTACCTCGTCCATTTTGCTAATTTGCTTTTTATGTGTTCGTAGCAAAATCAACCACCTGGCGGTTTGTCAGGGTTGAATTCTGCTGAAATTTATACGTTTATCCATTAAAATCGTTTGATAAAGTTATAAACTTTGGTTAAATAGATGTCCATACAAAGTTTGACTGTGCATTTATCAAAATGATAATTTTATCAAGTTTATCAACAGTTTATCACTTTTGATGAAGACCCCTAGTATGTACCTGAAATGACATTTGAATAATACGAGAGCCATTAAGAAGCCGGGAAAAATTATTAGAATTCCGCGCAAAATTGGTGCTTCAAGTTAATTTATACGGGCTCATTGCTATGGATAAGTGAACAAAAAATGCACAATTTTGGTTGTATTTTGCATAATATGTATTTTCAAAAAACTTTTAAATTAGGCTCGTTATAAGACATAGGCCAGCTACACCTATTGAGGTTGAGGAGAGAAGCCGCAACAGTGGAACAGTCATCAGTGAAACCAAGTGAGAATATTTGGAATGAATGTATTAATATTACTTATATATGTATGTATTTGATTTATAATATATAGAATAATTAACATACATGGTCGGCTAAAGACTACTTTAAATGAATACATACTCAGATAGTACATATATAAATACCTCGTAAAACGGGAAGCCTGATTTTTTAAAATATGTATTTATATATTACAGCCTTAAAAGGATTTACTTTTCAAAAATGCAAATAAAAATTGATTTTCTTTGGTTTGTGAACTTTTTCTGTACGTACTATATAAACGAATTTGTGATGACCTGAACTGTTAATCTAATAAAAAAATTGGTTATTTTTCCTTACATTTGGTAACTTTTTCGCCTAACCTTGGTTAGAAAGTTCTTTGAGCGGCGGCAACACTGGTTGAAAGGCACACATCGTTTGTGGTCTTTTGAGCGAAAAGTTATTGCTTAGTTTGCTCTTGTGAATGAAACTTGAATTTAATTACATAGCTTAGATGTTGAAAATTAAATAAATTCTGCTAAAATAAAGAAGATTGCATTATAGTTGTAATTAGTATTTTCTTCTCTTATTCAATATACATTGCAATTACTGTGTTTCTTGGAAATTCTGAAGTTTCATCAAACAAAAAATTTGTTTAACAATTTATGTTTTTTAAGCGCATTGCGGTCTTGTAAAGTTACGTTTTTTTCAAATTATTGTTCCAACCATGTAAACATCACATAACTACCCATACAGTTCTTATATTCAAGGGTCAGCACTCCTACTTTAAAGGCAGATCTGGTCTCAACAAACAAATTTCTTATAATATAGAAATTTCGAGTGCAATTACCCTAGTTATGCGAGCTTTCTGCACATGCAGGTCCCTGGTTGGATTCATCCACCGATTTCTCATCCGCAGGGTGGTCACTTAAAAAAAAAAACAAGTAAGAAAGTCTAAGTTCGGGCGGAGCCGAACATTAAATACCCGGCGCAATTATTAAATATATATTTTATCATCTTTCCGAAACCTACCGCTAGATGGTAAGCCGGGGTGTATAAATTCTGAGTAAATAAGCGTCCTTAAATTTCGAAATATTGCAGTTTCAGGCTTTTCTGGAATTTACCGTTATATGAAAAGCGGCCGATTTCAATAATTTTCAACGTTTTGCTTTTATGTGGCAAGCACAATAAAAATACCGAGTTTGGTACAAATTGCTAGAACGGTTACCGTTATACATATATGTGATCATAAGTGGGCGGTGCCACGCCCACTTTTCCAAAATTTTCCCATAAACGTATTTCTTGGTAAAGAATTGTTGCAAGCATCAATTTTGAATAAATTAGCTTTAATATTTACTGATTTATCGACGATTTTGTATTTCTCTAAATTACCGTTATATGTGATGTAAGCGTGGTTATTGTCCGATTTTTTAAATTTTCGGCCATTTAGTATGCTGTACCAAGGCCAACAACTGTGCCAAGTTTGTAAGAAATTGGTGCAGCGGTTACCAAGATATACACATGTAACCATAAGTGGGCGTGGCTACGCCCATTTTCCAAAAATTTACAATATTCTTATTTTCCGTCTAAAAATTGTTGTAAACATCAATTTTGAGTGAAATATCTTCAGTAGCTACTAAAATATCGCAGTTTTCGTATTTCTGGAAATTACCGTTATATGGGAAGTGGGCGTGGTTACAATCCGATTTCGCCCATTTTCAATACCAAACTACCTCGGATTAATGTAAACCTACGTACCAAATTTCGTTGAGATATCTCAATTTTTTGCTCGAGTTATCGTGTACACGGACGGACGGACAGACGGACAGACGGACGGACAGACGGACGGACAGACAGACATGGCTTAATCGACTTCTCTATTCATTCTGAGCATTTATGTATACATTTGTCTATATCTATCTCGATTCGTTTTGGCTGTTACAAACAACCGTTGTGAGAACAAAATTAATATACCCTTGTGCACAAGTGCGCTCGGGTATAAAAATGGGGTTTTGCAAGAACTATTTTTAAAATATTTTTCTTTATGACGCGATTTGGTATTTTGTGAGAGTCAGCATTTTTTTGTAATTTGTTTGCGCAAACTTATTATGAGATATACATATTTAGTAAGCTGTTAAAAATCATGTTTTTGCAAACATGTTAATTTTATTGCGGATGCCGGTTGAATACCTATGCAGAATTAATACTTGTATGGCACGATTTTTTTTTTAAGGCGACAAATCCCAAGAAATGGGCGTGGAAATTGTAGGACTAAAGTTCCCATAACGCAAATTTTATTGCGGATTTCGGGAGAATATCTGTTCGTTAACAGCATTTGCTCCGCAACTTTTTCAATCAAAGAAGAAGAAGAAGAAATCGCCGTGACATATTTAGGAACAAAGTTCAAAAAATTCGATTTGATTATTTGATTCTCCTGATTTGGAACTAAAATGTGACTACCATTTTTTATATCTTTGAAGGTCTTTGAGGGACTTCGGCAGGATTTGGAATTGACTCGATAATTTTATATATAGTGATAATTCAATGACTTACAAAAACACTAAAATCCGATAACTCAATAAAATTCGATAACTCGACTAATTTTGATAAATTTCGTTGTCTGTTTAGATTGCTAGATAAATTTTGATAGCTCAAAAATGTATATATTTCGGTATATATCAATAACTCCGTAAACATTGGATACCTCTACAAATTTCGGCGATCCGGTTGATTTTAATAGCTCCATGTTTTTCAAAAGCTATGGACAAAATTTCGATAACTCGTTACACTCTGGTAACACGATAAAATTCGTTACAAAAGTGATAACTTGATAGACTTATATAACCTTGAAATTTCGATAACTCGCTATAGTTTTAAAATTCCAAAAACTTCGATTCTATAAATCGAAAAATTTCAGAAGGTCAATAACATATCGATAACTCGATAAGTTGAAAGAAATCTTTGCATTACGACAGCTCGATAAATTTCGTTAACTCTAAAAATAATTATAATTCAATAAACATCGACAACTTGATAAATTGACAAATTTCGATAATCCAATAAATTTTTATATCTCGATAACTATCCGTAAATTTCGATAACAAATTTTCTGCGCTGTAAATTTTGACAGCTTAATATACATTGATTAATTTGAATAATACGATATGTTGATACGTACGATATGAACTTCGATAACTGCGCTATCTTGATAACTTGCGATAAATTAATTTTTTTATAACTAAATTTATTTAGATACTTATAGAAAATTTTCAATTAAAATTCATACCCTTTCAGTTACCATAATTCTCGTGTGAATCCCATTGTTTTGATTTTCGTCTTTATCTTAAATTTCGCTTTCGCTTTTTTGTCTCCATCGTTATCATTTATTTCTTCATCGTCACGTTTATCTTTATTACAAAGTTTAATTTCAAATACGAAGTAAAAAAATGCGAAGCACCCTAAATTGAACAGATTGCCACAACAACTATACACAAATATAGGAAATTTTTAATATTTTTACTAACCAACCAACTTTTACAAATCCTTAGATATTTATTCATATTTTGACTCCCCCTAAATGAATACAATTTGTTTAATTCCCATCGCTTCTTGAGTGTGTCATTGTAATTTTTTGTTTGTCCTTTCAAAATGTTTGTGAAGCATCAGTGTGCCATTTAATTTTTAAGACTGTAACAATTTGACGCTCACATGGATATATTAGGCAATCGATAAGAAGTTGATAAAGCAGACCGGCCGTCATTTTGTAGGAAGTCGAGAAAATGGTTCTTAAATTTGCAACTTTGTTGACATGAAATCAGGTTCAATTATAAACAAGTTATTAAGAGAAATAGCAACTGCTGTACAATTTTACTTTTTTTTTTTGAACAGTACAACTGTTTACTTATATTCGAGTAGGTAAGTTAACGTAGACTCTTTCAGCCAGTAATTGCAATTAAGCAAAGGAGTACTTTTAGTCTGAGACTTCTCAGTGAAAAAAAAACAATGCGACGCACACTCTGAAATTTCTTGTTTTTACGAGGTGGGTACTTTTTTTTATGGAGTAACAGCAATTACAAGTAACGATAATGATAATAGCGCACAATTCTCGAGTTTGTCTTGCTCCTGTTATTGTTGTTATTGTTGCTATGTATATTTGCTTAGCTTTTAAGTTTGTTGCAGCTGTGCAATTGTAGTTGAAAATAATGAGATGTGTTAAAGAGGCACATAAAGAGGAACAACAAGGAACATTAACAATGTATACCATTGGCAACAGCGGAAGAGTCTTCCCAGCCGGGTCATTAGTACTTGAGAAAATTGTTTAATGTAGAATAAAGATGCATATGGATGTGTATGTAGTACGAATGTTAGAACGTTTATTAGATTGGCTTCAGCGTTGCAGATTTTAAGTGTGCATTAGTTTAAATACTTACAGTATCGGTCACATCTATAGCACGCCATTTCAAAGTGATATTGTGTGCAACTTATGTTTATTTATTTATTTTTAAGAATTTTCAATTAAAATATAGGTCTTTCTCTAAAAAACCCATATAAACCCAAGTTTAACAGTTTGTAGAATACTACAAAAAAGTGCAACAAATTTCTCGGATGTGTTAGAATTTTTCTGAATACACAGTTTTATAGCCCAATCAATTTTAGTCTGATAATATGCCAGTTTCAAGTGGCTAAAGGTTACCGTTGATTTTTTAGAAATTTTTTCGCCAAAGGTGTTGCGGTTTTCTTCCATATACAAATAAACTGAGTTTAATCATTATATGGAACCCAATGCGACAAAAAAAAATTCTAAAAAATTAACGGTAATTCGTAGCCACTTGAAATTTGCACATTATCAGACTAAAATTGCAGGAGTTAAAAAACTGTGTACTCAAAAAAAATCTAACACTTCCGAGAAAAAAGTTTGAAATTTAGGTGAAATTTTGTTGCACTTTTTTGAAGTTTTCTACAAATTGTTAATCTTGGGTATATATGGGGTTTGTCTGAGAATCAACTAAATTTTAATTGAAAATTCTTAAATATAAATAAATAAACATAAGTAGCACACAATATCACTTTGAAATGGCGTGCTATAGATATGACCCATACTGTATATGAAAAACATCACTATCAAATATATAAGCAAAACAATATATGTAGCAATGAATAATTCTAAAATTATCGACACCTTTATTTCTAACGAACACAAACAAGGTGGGCGTTACAGACTCTGTTATATTTGGGTTTTTAGTTCCATTTATTTGTAGGCCTGCTCCGGATTTTAATTTCAAACAAAATTTCTCTACATGATTTCGCACGTTGTTCTGGTTTTCAAAATCAAGTAAATTTCGCAAATTAAAATCAAAAACAAAAAGCAAATGTCGGGAATTCGGCTGGAAATTAATTCGTATGAAAATCGGTAAGATTTTAGTTTTTTATATGTCTGAAATTTTGAATAATTG
>NW_023463129.1:0-15354 GCF_013731165.1 Rhagoletis pomonella | reverse complement strand
AGCGAAGCATCAGCATGGGTTCCGTAAAGTGCACAGTACAACAACAGCACTTAACGCCATAAATACCCAGCTCGTGGCCTAAACCGAAAGCGCCCTTGTGAGAGAACCATTCTAGTAGCGCTGGACCTGTCTAAGGCGTTCGACACTGTCAGCCATTCAACGCTACTAGAAGACATAGAGGCCTCCTCTCTCCCACAGGGACTCAAACAATGGTCGGCGAATTATCTGAGTGGCCGTCACTCGTCAGTAACTTTTAGAGACAAATCGAGCAACCCGAGGAAAATAAAACAGGGTGTTCCACAGGTTGTGTGCTTTCCCCATTACTGTTTAACTTTTATATTTCAAAGCTCCCTCAACCACCAGAGGGAGTCTCGATTGTCTCTTATGCCGACGATTGACGATTGCTCGATCAAGGCGTCTGGGAATGGAATTGATGACTTGTGCTCGAAAGTAAACGGTTATCTCGCCGAGTTTTCTCGCTCCTTCACTGCACGGAGCCTAACCCTCTCCCCTACAAAATCCTCAGCCACACTTTTTACCACCTGGACGATGGAGGTCAAACTCCAACTGGGAATTCACGTCGATGGATAACCAATTCCCATCGAACAACCCGAAGATACTCGGAGTAACATTCGATAGTCTGCTCTCCTTCACGGCGCATACAACCGCAATTGTCTACAAAGTACAAAACCGCAACAAGCGGAGGGGGAGGGGGCGGGGCTCCCAAATGAATGCGGAGAGTCGCCCCATGACTCACAGCATCTCTTCGCATGCCCTCTAAACCCCACCACGGTAACGCCCCTGTCCCTATGGACAAACCCCGTCGAAGCTGCTCGCTCCCTAGGGCTGCCGTTAGTGGAGCTTGACGACAACGACTGAGGGACTAACCGATCTGGGCGGGGTTGTTGTAGCCGCTACAACAACAACAACAACAACTGTTTTATTTCCTTGAGCGGGGGTTAGTGCGACCTCCACCCAACCCTGGAACGGCTGAGCCACCTCAGCCTTCGATAAAACCCTCCTCATTATCATTTTGGGTATTACATGAAAAAAAATTATATTTTTAATTTTTCGAGTACAAAGAGGCATCTGGCTTTTGACGCATTTGCGACACGCCGATTTTGAGTATTAGCTAAAAAAAAATTATTTAAATTTTTTGAGGCTCTATAGAGGATTCTGAACTTTGCTCCCTGTGCGACACGCCTTAACCGCTTCCAAGCGGAACCAAAAAAAAGGACTTTACCAGGTCGAGGCCACGCAATGAGCGGCAAAGTAGCAAGCGGCTGAGCGGCGCCATACAAAAATGCCGCTCAGCCGCTCAGAAATGCCGCTCAGAGCATGGCCACTTCAATAGTATTTCATATGTTTTAATTAAGCCGGTCTCCGCTTTGCCGCTCATTGCGTGGCTTCGGAGTCGGCGTAGAACTGTAGACCCCTCCCCATTGTGACAACATTATATATAAATGCACATAACACTCTCCTAATAGTTTACACTTTTATTTTATTTTATTTTGTATATTAATCTCAATAAAACAATCGTGGTACAAAGCTCAATAAAAATATTATAAATCACTTTAATTCACCTTTTTTGTCCTTTAGATTACATTAAATTGCACTCATATTTACAATAACACATGGTTGCAAACTGACACATAAGATGTGTTGTCATACTGTACAAAACAATACAATAGAAAGGGGGAATTCTACGTAGTGAGGGTTATAATCCCTAAGTGCGGCCGAAGGCCGCGTACGCAGAAAGGTGTTCAGCCGTCCCTTCTTCGGCAACACAGAAAGGAGAATTCTAGATGGGGGCCATCGCCCTCCCCCCCCAGAGCTGGAAAAAGCAAAATTTCGGATAAAATATATGTACAAATTTTGTTTTATTTTAATCTTCAATCGTAACCATTTTGATTATTTTGCTTGCACAACATTATTTATAGAATAATAAATCGTTTAAAACTCATCGTCAACGTGAAAAAGTAAAACAATGGGTATGTAGATACTATCAGGCCGATTCTGAGCAGGAACTCCCTGGGAGTTTTCTTTCTTTTCCCTTTCCTCCTATCATGAATAAAAATTCCCTGCGGATTTTTTATATTAAATGGCAGAGTTGAGCTGTCAAAAAAGTATCAAACAGCTCTTGCGAAGTTTGAATTTTCTCCTTCCAAATTTTCGGGGAAACTGCTACTTCCTGGGAGTTCGTTATTGGAGGATTTCTTTCTCGGGAGAAACAAATTCCCGGAGAACAAACCCCCTGTGAGTATTCAGAATTGGGCTGTATGAATGTATGTATGTATGTCAAGTCGTACTTTCTGATACTACTTTTTGTCTATTTCCGCGGTATGTAGGAAATTTCATTTTCAACTGTGTAACCAAACATTTGTATGCGCATAAAAATACTAATGACTTGAAAAATATAACAAAAATTAAAAAGTTAAATTAAAAATTAAAAGTTTACTTCTCCAAGCGCCATTGCTTCACTTGAATCATGCTAGCGAAGCAGTCAATGGCACTGTGAATATTCTTCGAAATTATAGAGAGAATGCTGGCAGACATTTTTCTGGTACATTTTCAAAAGTTACCGATATCGCTAAGGAATCGGATTTTGACATTGTCCTTCCTCGGAGAGCGAAGAGACAAAATTTTCGGTCTAATTATCGTGCGTCTAACGCTGAAGATTATTAACGAAAAGCAATATTTATACCGCTATTGGATAATATTTTGCTCCATCTCCGAGAAAGATTGCCGAAAGAGACATTAAACATTTTTGATTTGAACTTATTACTTCCATCTAAAATTGGGGAATATAATACGCCTGATAAAAAAAATAATGCTATCAAACGCGTAAAATCGCTTGGAAAACGATACGAACTTTTCTAAGATAAGATGGACAAATAAGGAGAGCGAAAAGCTATTCCCAAAATCAACAGCAGAAGTTCTTGGTAAATGCGACGAATATGCTTTTCGCTTCTCCGCATTCTGGTCACACTTCCAGCTAGTAACCGTGATGCAATAATACAAGGTGGTATCAGTTGTGACAGCTCGATTTAACGCTGCCTTAGCTCAGTAGAAAAAGAAGAAAAACGGGGAGAAATGAATCCCCATTTGGGGGAAAAATGTAAGATTTCATATTTTCTTCTAAACAAAATTAGCTTTTTTATAGTATATTCGAAATGAAATTAAATAAAATAAGATAAAATACCTTTTTAAGAAAACAAAGTGTTTATACTAAGAAAAAATAAAAAACATTCAACTATATTAATGGGCAAAGAATAGTTAAAGAAGTAACACTGTTTCAGCTAAGGCAGTCAATATGGCGGAATTAGAGCGAGAAGTTGCCAACCGATAACACCATGTATTATTGCATCATGGCTAGTAACGCTACTTCCGAAAGAAGTTTTTCAACCCTTCGCCGGTTAAAAACATGGTTGCGTAGTACCATGAATGAAGAAAGACTGATGGGTCTAGCACTTTTACACGTACATAAGACAGACATATGGTTTATATACTATACTAGCGTTGTATACAACATGTCTGTCGTAGTAAACCACTATTATACCATCGTACAAAGTGGTTTAAAGCTGGTTCCTATACTACGAAAATGAACGAGGTAGAAAGGTAGTATACCATGAAACGCAGCCAGAGAGTCACAAAAATTTCACCAAAACTGTGTGGTGAAAACAAACAGAGACAGTCAACTGATACTATGTAAGTATGCCATTTTGCTCGCGATGGTCCAACAGTCGCATTGGCCGAGTAATCAGAGCGCTAGAGTGTCACTTCAGAGATCCGAGTTCGAATCCTAGGGCAGATTTTTTCTTTTTTATTTAATTGTTTTTTTTTGTTTTTTTATTTTTTTTTATTTTTAAATAAAAATCGGCTGCCAGTGTGCTAGAAATGTTGGTGGAATATTTTATTTTCATCAATAAATAATAATAATAGTAATAATAATAATAATAATGAAGCGGAGAAATATTTGTTTAACAACAATTTCATTTGGAGATAAACCAAAAGAGGTGCTTTAAATAGTATCATAAAATTTCAATGAATAAAAATGTTTTGTTTTTGAAAAATAATAAAAAAAAAACAAATCATTAAAAAAAAGAATCTCGTGCCCGAGGGCTCGAACTCGGATCTCTCGCTGGCACTCTAGCGCTCTGTTCAAAACGGCATAAATATATGCTATCAGTTGTGATAAAGAAACAAAACATCGGTATAAGTACTAAATGTGTGTCACATGGAAATAGTATCAAAATCCATAGTGTGCATACCACGGTGTACAAACAACATGTCTATCAGGGCTATTAGATATTGAAATTGACACTGAAATGATAATAGAAAGATTCACAAACGGAAAGCGCAAAATTGAATTTGCAATTCAAATTATTACAATAAAAATTCTGAATATGTTGTTAAGGTATAACTTTACATCTTGTGTTTTTTTTTTTAATAGTACATGCAATTGTTTTATTAGACCTTGCACCAAATTCACAAAATGAAAAGTAATATTATATCACAAAACACTTTACTTCACATTTCATAAAAAATACTTGAACCTATATTTTCATTAAAGCACTGCAAATATACCAGCAGAAATATTCTTCACATGTGTACATGAGTAAATGGAACATGTATTTTAGAGTACTTAAAAAAATAGGAACAAAAAAAGAGAACATGATAAATTTGAGGAACTAAGCAATGTTATTACTCAACAGCGCTCTGCTACATAAAACACTGTTCCGCTTTTCCAGAGTACTTGAGTATCATGGTGAAATGAACTGAAGGTGGCGCATTCCCGAACCCGCTACTTTGGTTTTGCCGACTTTGACATTTATGGCAATACGTAAACAAACTTTTTGTTTAGAAACAAGTGCAAACGTATTGTGTACTTTCAAGTGAAATATCGAAGTAATTCGTGCTTTCTGAATTAAAAAACGTTTTATTTGTAATAAAAACTTTATAAAAATGTCGTGTCGTGTGTTGAATTGCAGCAGCCGTAGGGGTAAAGCCCCCAAATGTAGTTTTTTTTGTTTCCCCGCGACGACGCCTTGGCCAGAAAGTGGGTAGAGTTCTGCCGGCAGGAGAAGCCATAAAATTTAGACACCAGCGTAGTATGCATGAAGCACTTTACGGACCACTTTTAAACACGACATGTTAAGTTGAAAACGTTGAAATACCACAAATTACAAATTAAAATTCGAGGTAAGCAAGCATCGACCACTTTCTGCAGAACAACATGCGCTGCGACAAGATATTATCACTTTTTCGGCACCTGCAATACAAACAAAAAAATTCTAAATATTTAATTAATAAGACCTATTCTTTTGAACACATTTCAAGAGTGGTTGTATATTTTTTGTTAACGTAGTGCTTAATTTGCTACATTCAAAGGTGGCTTGAGAAATTGGTGAATCGAGAAGAAAACCCGTTTTCTCACTGCATGTCAACTCATTGTTCTTCGCCATATTCTTTGTTTACCCGTTGCCACAAATGTCATTCTGCGGGAATGCGCAATCTTGTATTCTATCGTTCTTGCTTGAGTATGTTGATTGCATTCAGTAGTATTTGAAAACTTCATAGGAAGTATAGGAATACTTATGAGGTTTTTTCTTTTAAAATGTTAGCATTTAACATAATGTTAAGAAAATACATACATTTTCTTTTTATTCCAATATATACTTAAAATACTGTTTTATTTTTAAAAAGCACCGAAGCCGACATTTCCCGCCGGACGCTTCAATGTTTGCAAAAAAGGTCGAATCTTACATACATACATAAAGGAAAGTCGAGATTTTTTATACGCGGTAATCTCGAAAACTACTGAACGCATTTTTCTCGAGATTTTCTGTAGTATATTCTGAATCGATAGGAGAATGACCTTTTTAATTTAGAATTTTAATAGGGTTGCCACCTGTTGAGAAAATTACTATATTCAATTCTAATATGCGTAGGCGTCAGTTCTGCACCGTCACTGTCAAATGAAAAGACTTAGCCTCTGGATATGTGATAATGTATTATTTTTCTGAGTAGGGTTGCCACCTGTTTAAAAGCTATAAGATCTTCACAGTTCGTGGGATAAAAAAATTAGATACCAAATGAAAGTGCATGGCCTTCGCATGTACAAAAACTTTAAGTTTTTTGAGTGGGGTTGCCACTTATTTAAAATTAATATCTTCTATACATAGTATAAAGGAAGGCGAGATATTTTAACCACGCTACTGAACGGATTTAGACAAGACTTTTTATATATATAATAAACGAAGTACATGATGACATATGATTTCTTTCTCCAAATACGTAAATGTACATTCATATGCATACATTCAGCGCGTGGCGAAGCCTCGCGCATCCGTGGCCGGCTAGTTTATACATATGTTCATACAAAACAACCATCGAATGGTAGCAGCTTTCATCATTTAATCGATGATTTATGTACATACATATTATGTAAATTTTTTAAATAACCAAAAATTCGTGTCCCTACCTCTTTTATGACCAGTTTTTATTTTCAAATCGATATTTTCACTTCCCAATACCAGGCGCTCATACATGTGAAGTAACAAGTTTTCTATTTCTAAGCAGAACATTGTTTTGTATAAATTTTTAAATTTCCAAAAATCTACTTTGTGAATTTCAAAGGCTTCTACAAACGAATTGAAAAGTGCTACAAACAAATGTATGCGTATGGAAAGCTTGCTACTTCATATGTATGAGCGCCTGGTATCAGGGTTCGTATTTGCACACACATGCTCTGCTCACACACACGCCAGAAACACATTCAACTTGGACTCACTGCTCATACACATGTGTGTGCATAAGTGGAAAACAAACTCTGCTCACAGAAAAGTGTGTGCTGTTTGTTATTAAGCACATGCACATGTGTGTGAGCCGATTTTTGTACAAATTTCAGCCCATGCACATGCACATAATATATTTTTAAAAGAATTTGTTTATTAAACGTTATTTTTTGAAAGACAATTCAATAACGAGTGAGATGTTGTTTGTTTTTTATATGACAGAAAACATATTAAAAAATTATTTTAAGATTTGAGATAGAAATCGAAGTGTATAAGTTTCTCTACGCAAAGCACACACATGCGCGTGTGCTTTATATTAATAAAAATAAAGTACACACATGTGCCCGTGCTTTTTACCAAACAGCACACACATGTGATGTGAGCAAGTTTTTAATTTTTTATATGCACAGCACACGTGTGTGAGCGTAAAATATTAGGATGTGCTGCGCATGTGTGTGCAAATACGAACCCTGCCTGGTATTGGGAAATGAAAATATCGTATTGTAAAATTAAAAATTAGTTCTTTGTATAAAATTAGTCCACTTTTTATGATGCTGTTGGCTAAATATTCGGAGCGCCCAACATTGTTTCTCCATGATTGTTATTTAACATAAGAGTCAGCTCTAACATTAGCATTACGTAGCATTAAAAGAAAACTTCCAAAAATACTAAAAAAATACTTGTGAACGAACATCTTTTTTGTGGAAGTTTAACAGCATGGTACTGCTGATTTATGCTGTAAACCAGGCCTTCCCAAAGTGGGTGACGCGGCACCCTGGGGTGCCGCTAGTGGCTAGAGTATACTAGTGGTGCGTTCTTTAGACTTTCCATACACAACGCAAGCGGTTTGATCAAACTTCAACATGGCGGCCAGAAAATCAAAAAAAATTTATTTTTATTAAAATTACCTTCATTGGCTCGTCATACTCCATACACAAGACAAATAGCTTGCAACAAAGGGATATTTCGCTTTTAAGCATAGTTCCCCAGTACGTTTTGTCAACGTAAAATTGAATCAGAAAATTTTCAGAAAAATAACACTTTTCACAACCACTTTCGATACTTTTGTAGACCTAATCCGCGTTTCATCCACTTTTCTTCCCGTTTTCGGATTAATGTTCTTCGCGTGTTAGTGAGGTACCCATTCGCAATGCAAATCGAAGAAGAACTCATGATGAGCGAATTACTACTACTGACGAAATTTTTAAAGCTATCGACGAATTTGTACAAAACAATGGTTTGAAATGTAGCAAGTGTGCGGATATTTGCGGTGGTTGGAAAAACGAAAGGAGCGATGTCTAGGATGAACCAAGAGGCAGAAAACGCCACAAGAAGTCACTGTATGATCCCTCGGTATTCCCTGGCGACTAAGAAGATGCCGCCTCTAAATTTAAAACCCGAATTAGATGACGCTGCGAAGATAACAGAGGCCTGCGAAATAAAAATACATCTCTGATTTTTTAAACAAAGTAATCAGAAATACGTATGTAACTTCGAAGTTAACGCTAAGAAAATGATAGCAGCCGGTTTTAGTAGCAGTTTCCATATAAAATTCAAAAAAGTAAAATCATTTTTCACTTAAATGGCTTTCGTGAAATTGGCTGTCAAAATTATATTCATAGCGTTAACGCGCATCACCAGCGTTAACTTGGAAGGTTTGGAACAAAAAAAAAACATCGTCGAATAATTTCCCAACATTGACTCTGAGGATGGCTTCAGTTGGCACGATCTCCGAGAACAAAATCGTATGCTGTTGATAGTTTTCAAATATCTTAAATATATTCGGCTCACAAACGCCTCTTTAGACAGTCGGAAGTTTTTAATAATTCTGTAGACAAATTCCTTTAATATATTTTATGTCAAAATATATTTGAAAGACTACACTTAAACGCTTTTAAATATTTTCTACTCCTGGCCAGTTTACCAAGCTCTCATCCTTTGACGAATCGTTGAACCAGAACTCCGTTGTACTCATTTTTACCACGGTTTTATAAACTCGTTTCTTTTTTATTTCATTTTTATTTGGACAAATTAACATACGATCATTTACGATCATATACGATCTCTGATAATACCCAATGAAAATTCGTTCGATAAACACTTTCGACCACAGTCGAAGATCAAATGCAACTCATAATAGGGGCCTTACTTTTACATGGCTATGTGAGACTGCATTTTCAACAAATGCTTTCATAAATTAGTAATTATCAAGCAAAAAAAAAACAAAACCGATTTCAACTCCCATCTAAGAATTTAAGATTATCGCTAATATATTCATGATCCAATGATCGGATTTAAACCAAATTAGACCACCTGACAGGTAACATCTTTCCTTTAAAAAAGAATTATAGTAGTCAGTTAACGTGGTGTAAAATATTGTAAGGTGTTTAGTATTTTCTTAGCTCTACAGCCGCATTATTGTGAGCATTAAAATGCCCCACAATGATTCCAAAAGTAAAACGCAAACGTTGAGTCTTAAAGTCGGAATGTTTTATTCGGCTCATCGCCGTTCTTTTATATGCTTACAATCTACCTTATGAGTAATCTAATTTACAAACTTACATTTCTAAGTTGTTAGTCATGCTTATGATTCTACGTTGTTGTGCATGCATACATAAATGTATATGGGTTCAATCGAGTTTATGTTATTGGAGAAGTGCAGCGCAAGCTAAATTGATTTGAGTACTTTGGCCTAGTTATTGCCAAAAGTATATTGAACTTTTTACTTAATATTGTGTGAATATTTTGTTTTGCTTAGCTGTCATGCTACACCTCCTCTCTTTAAAAGAATGCTCATACATTTGGGTTAATGTATGAGTATTCTATTTCAATGACTTATTCAGTAACAATTAATTATTAGGTAATAAAATGTTTGGCTCACTTAGCTTATCGTTTATTGTTATGCTATTGGAAAAAGGTTTTCTTACTTTATTTTGTTTACATTTGTTTCACATGTGTCTTTATTGTACTGACTTTTTTTTGTATTTTGAACATGATATGTTGTATTTAGTTTTCTTTGGTTTGTGTGCCTGTTTATTAAAATGGATAAATGAGTGTTTATTGTTTGGTTGTTTTTTTTTTTTTTGTTATTACTAGTGGAGTTTATTGCTTTAAGTCTATTCTTATGAATTATAATTTCTTTATTGTTTTTATTACTATTTCCTATGCTATGCGGTATTAAAGTAAAATTGTTGTTCTCATCGATATTTTTAACTTTGTAGTATCCGTTATATCTATTTTCTAACTTATGGGAGGCCTCTTCTCTAACTAATACTAAATCTCCTATGTTTATTTCCTTACTATAGCTACTTTTATCATAATTTGTTTTTTGTTTTTCTTTAGCCTCTTGGACTAATTTCCTAGCTCTTTGCTGTGCTATTTGAAGTCTATATTTTACTTCTTTGTCATAGGCTTCGTAATTGTACAATGGGCTGATTTTATTTTCTTTTAAAAAATCGTAGTTCGGTGGGTTTTTTGCAAATATTAGTTCAAAAGGACAATATTTATGTGTGGTTGATGGCGTCGTATTGTAACAATACGTGAAATACCTGAGGTATTCATCCCAATCATCTTTGTCACTGGATATGTATGAACGTATATATTCATTGAATGTCCGGTGACTGCGTTCTACAGTACCCAAAGTTTGATGATGATACGGTGTTGAAGTTTTATGTTCAATTTTTAACAGTTTACACAGTTCTTTGAATAACTTGTTTTTGTATTCTGTGCCCATGTCCGTCATTATTGTATTCATGCGTCCATAAATCAAAATGAAATTTTCGAACACTGCTTTAGCGACTGTTGTTGCGTGTTTGCTTGGGACTGGGATCGCTACCAAGTATTTGGTTAGGTCACATATGATGGTAACTGCATATTCGTTTCCATTTATCGATTTCGGTAATGGTCCGACTGTATCGATTTGTACAATATCAAATGCCTTTGGAGGTGTCTCCGTTATTGTCATTGGTTCTTTTATATGCTTATTGGTCTTATTCTTCTTGCAGTGGATGCAGTTTTTTATGTATTTTCTTATGTCGTTTTTCATATTCAGCCAGCTATACTTCTGCTTGATTTTATCTGTCATGCGATTTATTCCTGGGTGGCCACCACTAATAGGATCGTCATGATATTTGTGCAGAATTTCTTTTATTTTCCCGGGATTTGTCACATATATAACCTCTGGGGTTAGAGCGATTGTTAGCTTTTTGAGAACTTTGTTACCCATTTCTATAAATTTGCCTACTGCAGTATAATTACTTTTAAACAATTTGTCCCCTAAGGACAACTGTATTTGTACAAGTCCTAAATTGCCGGCTTCTCTTTCAAGCCTGGTAAAGAATTGTCCTAGGTCAATCTTATCCTCAACAATTAGGTTGCTTGTATCCAAAGTGCTACAAATTTTCTTTCCTTTTTTGAAATATAATTTCGGAGGAGTGAAAACGAGCTCGACATGTCTTTTTACTTCAAATTTATTTAGCGCTTCGTAAATTTTGGGGTTCTCTTTGTGACTTTCTTTATTTTCAGCATTACTGCTGGTCTGTTTCGCTGCTGATCTTGTTGTTATTTTTAATATTTTACTTGCTTCCACTGACATATCTTTTAAGTTTGTAATTGTTATGCGGGATAATGCGTCGGCAATATGATTTTCTTTTCCGGCTATATACTCCACTTCAAAATCGTACTCTTCTAAATCGAGTCTTACTCGTGTCAGCTTAGATGAAGGGCTCTTCATCGAGAATAGGTATGTTAAAGGACGATGGTCAGTTTTAACTAGAAATTTTCTGCCATAAACATATGGTCTGAAGAAGGTTATGGCCCAATGGATTGCGGCCAATTCTTTTTCTATTGTGGCTTTGTTGGTTTCACCTTTGGTGAAGGACCTAGAAGCGTAAGCAATTGGTAACTGTTTGCCATTATGTTCCTGACTAAGGACTGCCCCACAAGCGTACCCACTAGCGTCTGTTGTTATGCAGAATTCTTTAACGAAGTCTGGGTATTGCAAAAGTTTTGGACTAATTAATGCTTCCTTTAAATAGGCAAAAGCTTTTTGACATTCTTCTGTCCATTCGAAGGAAACATTCTTTTTGCAAAGCCTAGTTAATTTTCGTGAGTGTTCTGCGAAATTCGGTACGAATCTTCTGTAATAGTTGCAGAAAGCTACGAATCTCTTAACTTCATCCGCTGTTTTTGGTGTTGGGTAATTTTGAACTGTTTCAAATTTGCTCGGGTCGGGTAATATTCCCTTGTTTGTACATTTATGTCCTAAATAAGTTACTTCTTGGCTGAAAAATAGGCATTTATCTGGATGTAATTTTAGGTTGAATTTTCTGCAAGTGGAGAATACGTCTCTTAAATTTTTTAGCATGTGGTTTTCAGAACAACCTAATACAACTAAATCATCCATGTAGAGAAATGCTTGAGATGGCTTGAGGCCTGCAAATGCTAGGGTCATCATTCTTTGGAATGAATTCGGTGCTACTTTTAATCCGTAGGGTAGTCTTTTAAATCTATATGTGCCATTATCGGCTGTAAATGAGGTTATATCCCTGGAGTCGGGGTGTAATTCGATTTGATGAAAACCTGACATAAGGTCTAGGCATGAAAAATATTTTGCTCTTCCAAGTTGATCTAAAATATCGTCAATTCTTGGAAGTGGGAATTTGTCTGCTGCTAGCTTTTTATTTACCTGTCTGTAGTCTACCACTAATCTCCATCTTTTTTCTGTTTTACCTGGGAGTAATTTTTTAGGGACTAATAAGATTGGGCTATTATATTCCGATATGGAGGGTTCTATTATGTCGTCTTCGATTAACTTATTTACTTGTTTGCTTATTTCTCCTTTTTTGCGTTTGAGGCAATCTATAATTTTTTATGTAAACAGGAGTGTCATCCTTCATGTATAATTTTTGTTTGTAGAAATTATTAGAGGAAATTGGTTCTGTTTCTAGTGCAAATATGTCTATGAATTCTGTGCATAGTGTTGTTAGTTGAGAGTTGACAAATTGTGGAAAGTTTTTTGTTAATCTTTTTAATTTCTCTGTATCATTGCAATTTTTATCGTGTGTGGTTGTTTTAATTAGTGTGTAATCGTCTAAATTTTCGGTATTGATCTTGTAATTTTGAATAGTTGTGTTTTTATGTGTTGTGTTGATAATTCTAATAAAAGTTTGATCTTTATTTGTGATAGTGTTTGCTATGAAAATGCCTTCAGATAATTGTTGGTGTGGTATGAAGATGTTTTTGTTATCGGTGTTTACTTTGACTTGTCTAATGACTTCAGATCTAGCAGGGATAGTAAGTGTGTTGACAGACAGACAATTTGTTAGGTGCATTGTTATTGTTTGGGGGAAATCATATGGCCTTAGGATTAATTTATCCTCTGTTTTGCCATAATCTAAAATACAATTGTATTTCTTTATGAAATCTAGTCCTATTATTCCATCGCATGGGATTGGAAAGTCGTCTTCTACGACATGGAATTTATGGTAAATTAGAAGGTCATCACCTTTTAAATCCGCTTTAATTGTGCCTAATGTGCTAGTTATTCCTTGACCAATGCCCTTTAAATCTGTAATTTGTTCTTTATTAATTTTGTGAGTTTTACTAATTTGATGCATTTTTATAATGGAAATGTCTGCTCCCGTATCAATTAAAAAATTTGAAATCGAATTATTTAGGGATGTCCTTGTGGATATATAGCTGTTTAGATTTAGGTTCAGTACACATATTTTTCTTTCTATTAATTTTGAAGTGGAGCTTCCTGGTTTTCCGTCTGGGTGCAGCTGCGCACATTGCGGGTCTGGTTGTAGGATCTATTGCCGTTTTGGGCTTGTGATCCTCTTCGGTTATTATTATTATTGCTGTACGACCTCGAGTTATTGTTGTATCTCGGTTGTGGTCTGAATCTCCGATTTTGGTAATTTCCATAGTTGTTACTTCGGTATCCTCCCCGGAAATTGTTCCTGTACTGACTCTGTTGTCGTACGTTCAAAATTGTATTCGAGCTGCCTGTTATTTCGGTACAGCTGTTGGTGAACTTAGAGATCGCATCGTTCATTGTTGTGAACGTTCCCGCTTGCATTATCATTTTAACATTATTGTTGGAGCTGTTTTTACACATTGCCTTGACGGCTGCCTGTGTAGAATATCTCGTTGCTAAGTCTGGGCTTAATCCATCCGAGATATATGCTCCTTCTAGTGATCTGGTAATTTTTTCTATTTCCGCTGTGTATTGGTTAGCAGTTTTATTACGTTGTTGAACGTTTAGAAGTTTAGCGGTTAAAACCTCTACCGATTCACCTTTTATCGCGTTTTTGAGTTTTGTTTTTATTTGTCCAATCGTGTTTTCATTACTGATGAAGTTTCTTGCCGTTCCTTTTAGCTTGGTCTTTATCATTGTTATTGCTAAAAGTTCGTGCTCATCCTTGATTTGATCAAGTATGTCGAGGGCATCTAAGAAGCTGTGTAAGTTTTCTGGCTTCCCATCAAACTCTGGGAGTACTGACGAGGCGGTTTTAATGAATTCGACTACTGTTTGTACCATTTTGACGTTTATGGTTGGGATGTTTACTTTTTTTCTATTAATTTTGGCATTTTTGAAAGTTGTTTCTTTTTATTGAGAGAGTTATACGCGTTGTTGTACATTGTTTAATTGTCTCAATTTGTTTTTAATGTAATTTTTTATCAAGATTACCATTGCGACAATTAAACATGTAGCTACGCATGCAAAAGCGGTCAACCACTTATCGGGAACTTCTTCCTTGTTTTCTACGATAGGATGTGGTTGATATTTAATTACTTTAGTTTCGTAGGTGTTTTCACCTGAGGTTTCTTTTCCTACTTCGTATCCTGCTATTCCTATTAATATGCCGTTTAGTGCAATTTTCCACCAAGTCATTTTTATGTTAATAATATTTTACGGTTGCAAAAAAAAATGAATGAGAAAAACGATTTTCCTTTTTATTATTAGTTCTTGTTTTTTTAATTTAATAAAAAAAAAATTTTTTTTTGTATTTTTATTAGTTATAGCTATCTTATTTGTGCTAACATTCTCCTTGTTTCTTCTTCCCTAGTTTTTGGATTTATGACGTCTTCTAAGGTGGTTTCCCTGTTCATACTATAAATTTCCTAATGATCCTTTTGGTGGTTCTGCGTTGTTGTTGTTGCTGGGTTCCACCCATTTTTGTGCAGATCTTTTAGTTTGGTTATCAACTTCTTCTTTTGTTGCCCGCGACTGATGTTAATTATTCGCTGTAGTTCTGCACATTCTATTTGGTGCCTTCGCTTTCTACCTCCACGTTTTTTGGGTTTATGTTCGCAGCTTATTCGTTGCCTAAACTCTTGTAAGTTGGCTTTTTGGCGGTTTTGCCTTTGCCGGTATTCCTCTAGGGATATTGGTTTGGGTCCTATTACAATTTTTGTAGGGATGTATTTGGGGTATTCTTCTGCGTTTTTCGATCCTTCCGGAACGTATTCCTCTACCATAATGTACTGGCATGGTCTTGATAGACTTGGCAGGGTCGAGATTTGGGTTGGTAGGATCTAGATTTGAGCTGGC
>NW_023463128.1:0-15355 GCF_013731165.1 Rhagoletis pomonella | reverse complement strand
TCGCAAATTTTACCCCTACCGAAACCAAAGATGTATACACATCAAAATATGTAGTATAGAACCTATTCGTATGCATATAAATAAAATACTTAAGTTTTATTATAGGTAAAATAACCTTTTTTATTAATTCTAAACTACAGTGTAGTAAGAAAATTCTTCTTCTTTCGTAGAACGTGTGATTGCTTTTATTATTAACACTATAAAAAACATGACTATAGCACAACACTTTCATAATATTTTAATCAATAATGTTAGGCGTTTTTGCAAAACGTTTTGTTAAACAAAAACGCCTAATATTAACGATAAAAACAAAATAAAAGTCTGTGTTATAATTCGTAATATGTTTTTTACAGTGTGGAGAATGAAAGCAAAATCGCACATTCTACGAAACAAGCGCAGATTTTACGAAAGTAATTTCGTTAAATATACGAATTATTTCTGTGCATTTTACAAAAATTTCGTAAAAAAATAAAGAAATAGTATGATTTTTTTTAGTAAATAGTAAGAAATTCGTTAATAAATAGTACGAAATTATTTAGTAAATAGTACTAAATTCTTTAGTAAATAGTACGAATACATTCGTAAAATGTACTTAAAATCTGATGCCTCATATTTTCGTAGTATGTAGGAAAACGTTTGTACAATCAACGAAAACTTTCGTGGCGCAAAATGACGAAAAATTTCGTAAGATTTACGCAAGTTTTCGTTATATTTACGCAGATTTTATTTTCAGTGTAGCTGTACCATAAAGGCAGTTTCTGCTATAGATCTTGACCACCGAGATAGTATAGCTCGAATAGCAAAATTTTAAGCATCTGTTGTCAATTCGAATTTTTCGCTATAATCAGGATAAGCGAGAATTACGTCTCATGATAGAAGGAAGCGCTTTATCCATTAAAGGCTTCTATTGCTTCTTTGCTTAAATCAAATTTCACTTTTGCGGATTTATGTTTTGATATTATACCTTCTTGTTGTACATAGTTGTTGTATTCTACCTTCATGCGAACAAATTTATATAGCTTTGAATATTCGTTTGAGAACACTTCAAGAAAACCAACCGTTCAGCTATGGGAAAATTAAAAAATGCAGACCGATAGTTAGAGTTCAATCGATACCACTAAGGTATCCCTCTAATAAGTACTTGTACTCAAAAGACTGAAAGTATCGATACCTACTCAGTATCGAGTAGTTTCTTAATCGTTTTCATCTTCACTTTCGAAAGATACTTCCATTTTTTTGTTGTAAAAGGTCTTATCATGATTTAAAAAATTGTATGCAAAATCAAATAAAAAGCCAATAAAGTTGCAGGTATAGAAAACATGTATATTTAAGTTATGTAGTAAGAACACAAAATAATTATTAACTAATATTTGTGGCACATTACCAAGGAACAGTATTGGTTATAATTTTATCAGTCATATGAGTGTATAGGTCACCCAATATGGATAAGTTTCGGATTTTTATATTATTTATTAAATTAATTAGTTTTAATTATATATAAATCATATATAAGATTGGCTCTTACACATATGTTAGTGTTTGGCCGAGCTGCTCCTCCGATTTGTGGCGTGCGCCTTGATGTTCTCACATAAAGCGGAGGGAGCTACAGGTTTATGCCGACTCCGAACGGCGATTGTACTTTTATGAGAAGCTATTTTTCATGGCAGAAATACACTTGGAGGTTTGCCATTGCCTGCTGAGGGATGGCCGCTGTTAAGAAAATACCTTTTTTCTATATTTTTTTGCGATGTTGCTTTGACCAGGGCTTGAACCCAGGCGTTGCGGAGTGGAAGCGCGCACTGCTTACCACTACACCACACTTTTTGTAATAAATAATATAGTTCATTCTATAACAAAAACCTTGTTAATCCAAGTTTAAAACTGTGTACAAAAATTAAAAACAAATCAATAAAGTTTCATCAAATAACGTAGATAATAAGAAGGGACAACTCGTGCCTTCTCTTTTGCGCTAGTACGTTTTCATCAAAACTTTTCATGAAACTTTGATTTTCTTTTCATTTTTGTACAAAGTTTGAAACTTGGATTTACATAGTTTTTGTTATAGAATGAACTACATTGGTATATAAAAAAGTGACTAAAATTAATTTTAAAATAAAAACAAGTAAGAAAGACTAAGTTCGGGCGGAGCCGAACATTAAATACCCGTCGCAAGTATTAAATATATGTTTTCCACCTTTCCGAAAGCTACCGCTACATGATAAGCCGGCGTGTATAAACTTTAAGTAAACTAGCGTCCTCAAATTTCAAAATATTGAAATTTCAAGCATTTCTGAAATTTACCGTTATATGAAAAGCGGCCGTAATTTTAGTCCGATTTCAACAATTTTCAATGGTTTACTTTTATGTGGCAAGCACAATAACCACACCGAGTTTGGTACAAATTGCTAGAACGGTTAGCGAGATACATATACGTGATCATAAGTGGGCGGTGCTACGCCCATTTTCCAAAATTTTATCATAAACGTATTTCCTGGAAAAGAATTGTTGCAACCATCATTTTGAATAAATTAGCTTTAATATTTACTGATTTATCGAGGATTTCGTATTTCTCGAAATTACCGTTATATGGGATGTGGGCGTGGTTATTGTCCGATTTTCCATTTGGTATGCTGTACCAGGGCCAACAACTGTGCCAAGTTTGGAATAAATTCATGCAGCGGTTACCAAGATACACGCATGTAACCATAAGTGGGCGTGGCTACGCCCAGTTTCAAAAAAATTTTAATATTATTATTTTTCGTCTAAAATTTATTATAAATATCAATTTTGAGTGAATTATCTTCAGTAGTTACTAAAATATCGCAGTTTTTGTATTTCTGAAAATTACCGTTATATGGGAGGTAGGCGTGGTTATTGTCCGATTTTACCCATTCTCAATACCATCCGTCCTACGCCCGAAAGAAGTACACGTACCAAGTTTCGTTAAGAAATCTTAATTTTTACTCGAGTTATCGTGTGCACAGAAGGACGGACAGACGGACGGACGGACGGACGGACAGACAGGCACCGCTTAATCGATTTCTCTTTTCATTGTGATCATTTATGTATACATTTGTCTATATCTATCTCGATTCGTTTTGCCTGTTACAAACAACCGTTATGTGAACAAAGTTATAATACCCTTGTGCACAAGTGCGCTCGGGTATAAAAATGGAGTCATCTCATGGCAATGGAGTAAGTTATCTTTAATTTATAACATATTTAACTTATTAAAGATCTTTTTTACTTCAGTGCAAAACTAAGCGTGTCCGGGGAAAACCAAACCATGTGTGGACAGTGTCGGAAGAGAAGTCCCTAATTGATTTTCTTTTAGAAAACCGCCTATTTGAGGTTGTAACACATTCAGATCCCAATTGTTTGATTTCGGAACTCCTAGATGGACACTTCGGCGATTTGCCAACAACACAAGCATATTCAACCTAAAAGTTTCATCGATCTCTTCCTCCTGATCTTCATCGCCTAACAAAAATGCACCAAATAAATTTAAAAAACTCATAAATGACTTATTTTACGACTCACTTCCTTCCATCGTTGCGTCCTGCGCGTACTTCTCGCAAATCGCAGCCATTAATTTGCTTTTCTCGCTTCTTCTGGGCATTAGAAACTTTCTAAACCTGTTTTAATAATTTTGATTTTGTCAAATATAATTGTTAAAATATTGTACAATAGCACACGAAAAAGTATGGGATGCTCACAAGTTTCATTTTACAACTGTTCTAAAAAAATAGTACAAAAGAGCAAATATGACAAATAGCACGACTTGTGAACTCCCTAAGTATGTTCAGTTATACTTGATAGGATAAAGTTATACAGCTATAAGTGGGCGCTACCACGCCCATTTTCTAAAATTCCATAATAATCATATTTTAAGAGATTATTGTGAGTATTATTTGAGGGCGATTAATTGAGTAAATTAGCGCCCTTAAATTTTGAGTTATCGAAATTTCAAGCATTTCTGTAATTTACCGTTATATGAAAAGTAGGCGTAATTTTAGTCCGATTTCAATAATTTTCAATGTTTTGTGGCAAGCACAATAACCGTACCGAGTTACAAATTGGTAGAACGGTTACCGAGATAAATATATGTGATCATAAGTGGGCGGTGCCACGCCCATTTTCCAAAATTTTATCATAAACGTATTTCTTGGTAAAGAATTGCTGCAAGCATCGATTTTGAATAAATTAGCTTTAATATTTACTGATTTATCGAGGATTTCGTATTTCTCGAAATTACCGTTATATGGGATGTGGGCGTGGTTATTGTCCGATTTTAAAAATTTTCGGCCATTTGGTATTCTGTACCAGGGCCAACAACTGTGCCAAGTTTGGAAGAAATTGGTGCAGCTGTTACCAAGATATACACATGTAACCATAAGTAGGTATTCTTATTTTTCGTCTAAAACTCATTGTAAATATAAATTTTGAGTGAATTATCTTCAGTAGTTACTAAAATATCGCAGTTTTCGTATTTCTGAAAATTACCGTTATATGGGAGGTAGGCGTGGTTATTGTCCTATTTTGCCCATTTTCAATACCATCCGTCCTACGCCCGAAAGAAGTGCACGTACCAAGTTTCGTTAAGATATCTCAATTTTTACTCGAGTTATCGTGTGCACAGACGGACAGACGGACGGACGGACGGACAGACAGTCACCGCTTAATCGATTTCTTTTTTCATTCTGATCATTTATGTATACATTTGTCTATATCTATCTTGATTCGTTTTGCCTGTTACAAACAACCGTTATGTGAACAAAGTTATAATACCCTTGTGCACAAGTGCGCTCGGGTATAATAAAAATCCGAAACTTATCAATAAGGTAACCTATATAAGTATAAGCGCACTACATTATTTACAAACCATTTATGAAAAAAAATTAATTGTTTTTTTGGTACATTACAAGGAAGGATATTAGTTATAATTATATATATGACTTCATATAAGTATATTATTGACAAAATAGTTATGAAAAAAATAGCTTTTGGGGTACACTGCCAAGGAACAACAATTTTGCTAAATGCTTTCCAGACAAGCGAATTCTACTTTCTCTACTATACGACCGCACTTTTCCCAAAAAGTCGAGTAACGGGCGTCATTTGTTGAGTACCCGTTTCAATGATAAAAGAAGTAGAAATTAGTCTTTCGATACAAGTACTTTCTTTCGATACTTACTCGATACCGAACAAAAAGGTATCGAGTAAAAAATATTTGGTATCAAAAGAAAAGTATCGAGTGTTTATTTTTATCGATTGAACCCTAACCGATATTACTTTTTACGCTGATTTCAACTATATAAATATTATTTGGCGCAATTTAAAAGTAAAGAAGGTATAAGAGGTAACATTTTTTTCGATATTTTAAAATATTAATATTTTCTAAACTACGTAACCGATTGAGAAAGTAATGATATGAAAATAAAGCCAATTAATCTATCTTCAAGTTGATATAAAAAATGTGTTAAGCCAAACACAATAATTTTAACATTTTATTTCTTTTTTATTATTTCTTTAATTATTGTACTTTTTAAGTCTATTCTTATGAACTATTTGGTTTTTATTGGTTTTATTGTCTATTATTTGTACATTTCCTCTTAAAAGTATATCTCTTATGGTAAATGGACCTTTATACTGAGGTTCTAACTTATGTCCTGATTCATTTTTTAATAAAACTAAATCTCCTATTTTAAAATTATAGGGTATAGTATTTCTATCATAAGCAAATATTTGTTTTTCTTTTAGTTTATTTATTAAGTGTTGGGCCCTTACACTAGCTACTTCTAATCTAAATTTAGCTTCCTTAGCGTAATCATCTACATTATATAATGGGGTAATTCTATCTATCTCTCTAAATTGTTCGAAACTATTAGGTATTTTAGCAAATATTAATTCATATGGGCAGTAGTTATGTACTGTTGATGGTGTCGTGTTGAAACAGTATGTGAAATATTTAAGCCATTCATCCCAGTCGGTTTTATCTATTGATATGTAGGAGCGAACATATTCATTGTATGTTCTGTGACTCCTTTCTATAGTACCGAGGGTTTGGTGATGGTGTGCTGTAGAAGTTATTTTTTCTATTTTGAGCAATTCACATAATTCCGTGAGTATCGCATTTTTGTATTCTGTTCCCATGTCCGAAATGAACGTCTTCATTGGACCATAAACGAGAATAAAATGTTCAAATATAGCTTTTGCGATTGTTTTTGCGTATTTGTCTTGTATAGGTATTGTTACTAGGTACTTTGTCAAGTCACATATTATAGTGATTGCATATTCATTTCCGTTAATCGATTTTGGAAATGGACCGATGGTATCAACGAATACCGTATCGAAAGCTTGTACCGGTGTCTTTGTAATAGTCATTGGATTTTTCAGGTGTTTTGTAGTTTGACACTTATGGCATGACTTTACGTATTTTTTAATATCTTTAGTCATGTTTTTCCAATAGTAGTATTTTTTTATTTTTTCGGTGGTTCTGTAAATTCCGCAGTGACCTCCTTCAATTGGGTCATCATGATATCTTTTTAAGATATTTTTAATTTTAGCATTGTCATCAATTTGGATCACCTTGTTCAGTAGCGCTACTTTTACTTGATTTAATATTTCATTGCCCTTATTTTTAAAATCAATAATCGAGATAAATTCGAAAATCTTCTCGTTTGGTGCCAATTGTAGTCTATCAATTTTGTATTTACCGGCCACTTCATCGAGCCTTGAGAAAAATTGACCTAAGTTAAATTTCTCATTAGTAAATAAATCAGTGATATATATATACGCAATTATCGATTTACCTCTTTTGATGTAACATCTTTCAGGGGTAATCTTTAATTTACAATATTTCCTGACGTCAGTGTTATTTAAAGGAACATATATATATTGGGCTTATTATATATTTGATGATGCTTATTTAATTTACTACCTGGGCATGCTGTGTCTTTTTTATGTGTCATTGAACGTGTTGTTATTCTGAGTACTTTAGCTACTGACTCAGTCATTTCTTTTAGATTGTCTATTGTTATTCGCGATAAAGCATCCGCGATATAATTATCTTTGCCCCTAAGATATTCAACTGTGAATTCATATTCCTCTAGATCAAGTCTCATTCTAGTCAATTTAGAACTAGGATTTCTCATTGAAAATAAGTATGTTAGTGGTCTGTGATCCGTACGGACAAGAAATTGTTTACCGTATATGTATGGCCTAAAGTGTGTAATAGCCCAGTGAATTGCTGTTAATTCTTGTTCAATGGTGGATTTATTGCTTTCTCCTTTTGTGAAGGATTTGGATGCATATACAACTGGTAGGTGTTTTCCTTCGTGCTCTTGAGTTAAAACTGCCCCACAAGCATACTTGCTTGCGTCTGTAGTTATACAAAACTCTTTCCCGAAGTCAGGGTATTGCAGTAATGTTGGGCTTATTAATGCTTTCTTCAAATAATTAAATGCTTTTTCACAATCTTCAGTCCATTCGAACTGTACATTTTTTTTTGTTAGTCTCGTAATGTGTCTAGAATGGTGCGAAAAGTTTTTGATAAACCTTCGATAGTAATTGCAAAAGGCTACGAATCTTCGTGCGCCATCTGCGTCAGTAGGTTGTGGATAATTCTTGATTACTGAATATTTACTATCGTCTGGTAGTATCCCTTTATCAGTACACTTATGTCCTAGATATGTTACTTCCGTTTTAAAAATGAACATTTTTCGGGGTGTAGTTTGAGATTGTGTATTCTACATAATTCAAAGACATTAGTTAAATTTGAAAGCATGTGCTTCTCAGAGCATCCTAATACGACTAAATCGTCCATATATAAGAAAGCTTGATCTGGTTTTAAACCACTGAAAGCAAATGTCATCATTCTTTGGAGAGAGTTAGGTGCTATTTTTAGTCCATATGGAAGTCTAGTGAATCTATATGATCCATTGTACGTTGAAAATGACGTAAGATTTCTAGATTTATCTTCCAGTTCTATTTGGTGGAATCCAGACATTAAATCTAAGCAAGAGAAATATTTTGCTCTGCCAAGTTGATCTAGGATGTCGTCTATTCTTGGCAGTGGAAACTTGTCTGCGACGAGTTTTTTATTCAGTTGTCTGTAATCTATTACTAGTCTCCATCTTTTTTCTTTAGAGCCTGGTAGTGGCTTCTTTGGTACTAGTAAGATTGGACTGTTGTACTCGGAGTGTGATGGTTCGACTATTCCATCGTCTATAAATTTTTTCACTTGATTGTCAATCTCATCTTTGTGAGTATGCGGTACTCTATAGTTCTTAATATATACGGGTGTATTATCTTTAACTTGCAATTTTTGGCTATAGAAATTATTAGTTGTTATCGGTTCAGTTTCTAAACCAAAAATATCAGTGAATTTTGAACAAAGGTTTGTTAAGGTATTTTTAAATTGACTTGGAAATTGTTTATTTAATATGATTAAGATTTCTGTTTTTCTACTGTTATTATTAACATGGTTATTTGTGACAATTTCATAATCATTAATTTTTTCGGTTATGATTTTTGATTCCTCAAATTTTGCTGTGTGAAAATTTGTATTTAGAATGCGAATGAATGCTTTATTTGCTCTTACAAGAGTGCTAGCTATAAATACACCTGGATGAATTTCCTGTTTTGGTACAAGTATATCTTGACTTGTACTTTTAATTTTTATTTGGCGTATTACTTCTGATCTTGCTGGCAAGGTTAAGTATTCATTGCATGTATTTGCTATTGGTATTTCTATGTGTTGGTGAAAGTTAGGTGGACGTAGTACAAAGTAATCAAAATCTTCGTTGAAATCTAGAATACAATTGTATTTTCTGATAAAATCCATACCGATGATTCCATCACAAGGTATTGGGAAATCATCGTGCACGACGTGAAAGGTGTGCGGAACTAAGAAATTTTTGTACTTCAGATCGAAGTGTGTAGTTCCTATTGATTTTATTTTACCTTGTCCTATTCCACTTAATGATGTAATGATTTGTGTGTTTATTTGATCTTGTTTAAAGTGTGCAGTTTTTATTAGTGAAATATCTGCTCCTGTGTCTATTAATAATATTATTGTATTGTTAGTGTCATTTAATTGGACTTTTATAAAAATGCTCAAGTTAAGATTAAGATGATACACTTTTTTTTCTATTGACTTGATCTTAGGGGACTGTGAGAGTTTTCCGAATGTTCTTGGTTATTGTTAGCTATTCTAACATTATTAGTTCGACCATTTTCTTGTCGGTTATAATTGTTTCGGTTACGGTTTCCACGATAGATGGAGTTGTTATCTCTATTACCATTATTGTTATTGTATCTTCTGTTGTTTTGTCGATTTCCTCCTCTGTAGTTTCCTCTGTTACCACCTCTGTAGCTTTCTCTACCATTTCCTCTGTTTCCATGGTAGGGTTTATTTGATCTTCCGAAGTGTAGGATAGTGTTGTGTTGTCCAGTTGCTTCGGTGCAACTTCCGACAAACTTTCCTATTGCTTCGTTCATGGAGTTGAATTGACCTGCCTCCATGATGAGTTTTACTCTATCTATGGTGCAATTTTTGGTCATTGCTTTTACTGCTACTTGGGTTGAGTATTTGGTGGCTTGACTACAGGGTATGCCGTCAGCGATGTATGCGCTTTCTACGGATTTGGTCAGTGTTTCTATCTCATTGCAGTAAGTATTAGCGGATTTACCACTTTGTCTAATGTTAAAAATTTTTGCCGATATTACTTCAATGGTTTCGCCTTTTACACATGCTGTTAGTTTTGCTATGATAGACTGAATTGTCGTCACACTACGCTACTACAAACGGCTACTGATTCGTGGTTGCCTTTTAGTGTTTCTACTAAAGAAAGTGCATCTAAGAATGATCTTACATTTTCTGGCTTTCCATCGAATTCAGGAATCAACCTGGTGGCAGTATTTATAAATTCTATATTTGTCTGTGCCATGTTGATTTCTTCCAGTCCTTCCTCTTCAGTAATATTATCTTCTATCATAAGTTGTTGTATATTAGGTATTATAAGGATATTGATATCAATTTGTATTGGTTCTTCAATAGTGTGTGGAACTTCTTGCTGAATATTATGACGGTTAAAGGCTTTAACTAATAAATCCCTGAGTTCCCAAAATATTTTTAATGTTGGTTCTTATGTGTTTGTGTAAATCTGTTTTTATTTATTGCTACTGTCTTTCTAACATCTTCTATTGAACTTATTATAATGCCTAAATGTTTTCTGATTGTGTCTTGCCCTATGCTACGGTTTTGTGTAATGCATTTATAAGATTTTTTTATTATTACTGCATTAGTTTCTATGGATTTTATTATTGTTTCCCATTTATCCATGGACATAAAATTATCAAGTGAATCTAGTTTCTGGTTCTTATTCTTTCAAATTTTTTTATTTTTTATTAATATTAAGAGGAGTTTTCTTTCTTATTTATACCTTATCTAGTTGGTTTGCCATACTTAGATATTTCTTTTTTAATTTTTATTGTGCATAGCGTATACATGTAGTGCTAAGTTTATAACGCTTACAATCGTAATTATGACTATACATATTTCTATTGTTTCTATATTAATTTTTTCTTCTGTTACTTCTACTTCATTTATTCAAAAAAAATTTTAACTTAAATCAATTTTAATTAAAAATTTATATTTTTTTTCGTTAGTGAAAAAAATTTTCATTTAAGTGAAATTTTATTTTTAAATTACATTTTTTTTTTTAAATTTTTTTTTTTTTGTTTTTAAGATAAGATTTTTTTCTTTAAAAGAATTTTTTTTCTTTTTTTTTTTATTATTATTTTTTTTCAATTCATTTGCTAATTATTAATTTACAATTTCAATTTGTTTTTCTTAAAAATTGGTTGCCCCGAGCGATTATCGCTTACTGGCCCTATGAGTGCGAATAGGGAGCACTTCATTAATACAATCTATGGGGTTTTTCTCTTATTGTGTTGTCCGTCCTGGTCTGGCGTCCAGGACTTGTTTGATGAGGAACGTTATTTCATCTATGCGTTCCCAGATTTGGCACGATCTTCCCCAGGGTGGTGCTGGTTCTGTGTTCAGCTCACGTTGGAGGATGGCTTTTTCCCTCTTTAGTTTTTGCGTGTAGCCTCCACGCCTCTTCCTTCTTGCTACTGGTGGGATTATTATTTCTTCCTTCTTTGGTTTTTGGTTTTTCTGTCGCCTCCGGTACTCCTCAATGGTCAATGGCTGGGGACCGGGCTTCCTTCTTGTCATTGCAACTGACGGACGCTTTGGCTGTCCCGTCAGGACTTTTGGTTTTAGGTGCTCTAATTTGAAGCACACTTTTCAGGATTTTAATTGAAATTTCATTTTTTGGATTTTTATAATTTTTTGGAAATTTATATATTTTTTTTTTGAGTAGAGGCTCAAAATGAAGCCTCTTTTTAATTTTTAAAATAATTTTTTGGTGCTCTATAGTGCGAAGCACACTGGCAGGATCGCCATGTAAAGAATAATATTTTTAATTTTAGTATAACCGCATGTGTGAGCGGAGTAAATTGTATTGATCTTTATTTTGTCAGAATTCTTCCTTAAAATCTATTTTACAATATGTTTTACTTAATGGTTTAAGTGGTAATGAACTGAAGTGACAAAGAATGCCATCAAGGTCTTTTCATAATGATATTTGATATTTATTTGTGCGAGTTGAATTGTGAAATGATTTGGGTTAGTTTTCTTCGACTTGTTTGTTCTTTAAAAGTCACACTGCATACTACACACTACAATTCCACACGAAAACTGAACCATATGAGACCTGGCACAGACGTTTTGCACATTTAGGAGCAGACAATATGGTGTTGTTAACCAAGGGGTATGTGGATGGTATAAAGTTTCAAATGGAAGAGAAACGACCTTGTGAGTCATGTTCAATGGGCCAGCAGAATCGAATGAGCTTTCCGTCGGAAGAGTCAAGAGCAACAAAGGTTTTCGATATTATACACATGGACGTATGTGGACCAGTGAAGGTAAAATCTTTGAAAGGAAACCGTTGTTTCTTAACTTTTTAGATGACTACACGCGAAAAGTCTACGTGTATTTTATAAAGTCTAAGGAAGGTGTGCTATTTAGATTGCTTCAAGGAATTTAAGGCGAAAGCTCAGAATCAGAAGGGTATGCGTATCAAGATTCTGCGAACGGATGATGATACAAAATTTGTGAATCGTTCTAATTAGATGGAGTTGAAACGATGTGGTATCGTACATCAATCAACAGTCCGCTATAATCCAGATGAGTGATGTGCATTTGCCAAAATTTTTTTGGACAAAGGCTGTGAATTGTGCTGAATATATAATTAATCGATCACCGCATAAAATGTTATCCAAAACTTCGGAGGAATTGGGGTCAGGACGCAAACCTGATGTGAGCGTGTTTCGAATTTTCGGCCGTACTGTAATGTCTCACATTCCGAAGCAGAAACGAAGTATGTTAAATCCAAAAAGTTTGAAGTGTATATTTGTTGGATACTCTACAACTTCGAAAGGATATAGAGAATATAGTTTAAAGAATAAGTATGTTTTTACGAGTCGTGATGGTGTATTTCATGAAAATGAGTTTCATTATCCTTACAAAGAGCATTACATAATGTACCAATGTATACTGCAATAGTGGGGCAAAGTCAGTATGACAATGTAGATACACATAGTTTATTTGAGTCATGTCTATCTCTATCAGGAAATACCAATGAAATGTTGGATAGTGATGAAGTATATGCTGAGGACGGAAATCCTCAGGGGGTCACATTAGTTTAACGAAGAAAATTTGACTCCGGTAAATGCCGAGACTCAAATGCCAATTTTAGATTATGAGGAGATACTTCAAGCTGAATACGTAATACCATCATTGCGTAGAAGTGAGAGACTAGGCAAAAAGGAAAATATCGCATATAGAGCTGGATTAGTACAAAATGTTGATCGTATAAGCTTAAAAGACGAAATGTCAAGAGAGGATAAGAAACAGAGGGTAGAAGCTAATGAAAAGCGAAATAGGTTCTTTGTTGGAAAATGATACCTGGGTGTGCATTGATAAGCCCACAGGTGTAAATCTAGTTAAAACTAAATGGATATTTAAGCTTAAGAAGGAGCAAGAAGGAAAAGTGCGGTATAAATAAAATGGAACCGATTACCATGAAACATATTCAACCGTAGTCCGATATTCTTCTTTACCCCACGTCTCCACCTTCTACGGATTATGTTAAAAAAGCTGTGTTAAGACAGAAATGTCAGGTGGAGAACGCAAATTTCCACTGTTAAAATCAAGTTTCTGGTTCTTATTCTTTCAATTTTTTATTTTTTTTATTAATATTAAGAGGAGGTTTCTTTCTTATTTATACCTTATCTAGTTGGTTTGCCATACTTAGATATTTCTTTTTTAATTTTTTATTGTGCATAGCGTATACATGTAGTGCTAAGTTTATAACGCTTACAATCGTAATTATGACTATACATATTTCTATTGTTTCTATATTAATTTTTTCTTCTGTTACTTCTACTTCATTTATTACGTTAGCGTTGGGCTTTTCTAATTTTGAGTCGGTATTGCCCATTCTAAAAAAAATGTTGTTAAGTTCAAAAAAAATTTTGACTTAAATCAATTTTAATTAAAAATTTATATTTTTTATTCGTTAGTGAAAAAAATTTTCATTTAAGTGAAATTTTATTTTTAAATTAAATTTTTTTTTTTTTAAATTTTTTTTTTTTGATTTTAAGATAAGATTTTTTTCTTTAAAAAACATATCTGTCTTGCCGAATTTTTTACCATCACTGTCTTACCATCAAGTGTCATTTCGTGGTTTGACAACTCAATTTTCATTTTATCGCGCCATTTGCATTGAAAAAATTAACTTTTGTGCTAATTTACGAATTCACATTGTGTAATGGAACGTCCATCAGATATTTTAAGATTAATTTGTTTATTTAGGCAGAATGAATGTCTATGGAACTTCAAGTCTGCAGGATATAAACGTGTGGACCTTAAAAGAAAAGCTTGGTTGCAGATCTCAAAAGAATTGGGAAAAGATGTAGAAGAGGTAAAACCCAAAATAAAACATTTGCGAACCACCTATGTTGCTGAAAAGAAGAAAATGGATAGCTCAAAGAAATCGGGTGAAGGAGCTGAAACCCTATATGAGCTCCACCTATATTATTATAACGAAATGAAATTTTTGGATTCTGTTATTGTGTTACGGAAAACAACGAGCAACTTGGAAATGGTATATTAAAAACTGTGTAGTTATTTCAACTATTTTTGTACATACATGTACTATATTTATCTGATTGCAGGAAAATGTTGAGTTTGCGACTGAAGTTCTTGAAGGTGAAGGTTTAGATGAGACATTAATATCAATGTCTCCACCACAAGAATCTGCACCCTCACTTGCATCGTCCTTCTCATCAACGTCCTCCACTTCATGCACTGCATCTCGACGCCGCAAGCCAAATAAGGAAGCAAACTTTGACAAGGCGCTTGACAGAATCTTCCCCATGGTGTATGTTTACATTTGACACTGACTATATATATATATATATATATATATATATATATAATTGCAGCTTACTAACCTGCAGTGAATCTTAGGGTTAAACCCTATACTTACGAATATTTTCAAAGAAATAGTTGAAAGTAATTAGACCGTAAATATATTGCAGACACTGTTTCATTTTCGAATTTGGACTTTATTTCAGAGACTTGTTATTTTGAGCAAAACATATTATAATTTATGGCTCTCCAAAATTATTATAAAATGCATAACTCTGCTTTATTTTCATCAGTTCATATTTAATGGTACATTTTTAGTTTTCGTCCATTGAAATGGAACATTACCATCAGAATTGCAGTAGCTCCGCACGTTGTCTCTGATTTGGCAGACATACCGGTATCCACTTTGATCTTGCAGTGGCAAAGATGACATAGTTGCTGGTAAGTTTTGCGCAAATATCTGACCCAAATACGGAGGTTTCTCGATTGGCTTCGTAAAATAATTATGCAAGATGCAACACAACACACGTCTCAACCGGGCGGTGAAATATTCTAAATCTAGCTGATAGCCTTCCGAATGCCATTTCTACGCTCATCAGTGCTCTACTCAACCTATAGTTAAAAATTTCTTGGGAAGCATTAAGATTACTATTTCAATTGTATGCTTTGAGTAGGTGTCGGTAAAATGCGAAGATATCATCGCCAATAAAATAATATGGCGTGGGGAAAAGTTGCCCTTTTAGTGGTTTGCTTTGCAGAATGTTGTTAAATAAATCGGCTATGGGCATTAATTACAGCCAATAGCACTATGCTAAAATATCCCTTATAATTATAGTAATCCAATCCGGACTT
>NW_023463127.1:0-15356 GCF_013731165.1 Rhagoletis pomonella | reverse complement strand
AGCGAAGCATCAGCATGGGTTCCGTAAAGTGCACAGTACAACAACAGCACTTAACGCCATAAATACCCAGCTCGTGGCCTAAACCGAAAGCGCCCTTGTGAGAGAACCATTCTAGTAGCGCTGGACCTGTCTAAGGCGTTCGACACTGTCAGCCATTCAACGCTACTAGAAGACATAGAGGCCTCCTCTCTCCCACAGGGACTCAAACAATGGTCGGCGAGTTATCTGAGTGGCCGTCACTCGTCAGTAACTTTTAGAGACAAATCGAGCAACCCGAGGAAAATAAAACAGGGTGTTCCACAGGTTGTGTGCTTTCCCCATTACTGTTTAACTTTTATATTTCAAAGCTCCCTCAACCACCAGAGGGAGTCTCGATTGTCTCTTATGCCGACGATTGACGATTGCTCGATCAAGGCGTCTGGGAATGGAATTGATGACTTGTGCTCGAAAGTAAACGGTTATCTCGCCGAGTTTTCTCGCTCCTTCACTGCACGGAGCCTAACCCTCTCCCCTACAAAATCCTCAGCCACACTTTTTACCACCTGGACGATGGAGGTCAAACTCCAACTGGGAATTCACGTCGATGGATAACCAATTCCCATCGAACAACCCGAAGATACTCGGAGTAACATTCGATAGTCTGCTCTCCTTCACGGCGCATACAACCGCAATTGTCTACAAAGTACAAAACCGCAACAAGCGGAGGGGGAGGGGGCGGGGCTCCCAAATGAATGCGGAGAGTCGCCCCATGACTCACAGCATCTCTTCGCATGCCCTCTAAACCCCACCACGGTAACGCCCCTGTCCCTATGGACAAACCCCGTCGAAGCTGCTCGCTTCCTAGGGCTGCCGTTAGTGGAGCTTGACGACAACGACTGAGGGACTAACCGATCTGGGCGGGGTTGTTGTAGCCGCTACAACAACAACAACAACAACTGTTTTATTTCCTTGAGCGGGGGTTAGTGCGACCTCCACCCAACCCTGGAACGGCTGAGCCACCTCAGCCTTCGATAAAACCCTCCTTATTATCATTTTGGGTATTACATGAAAAAAAATTATATTTTTAATTTTTCGAGTACAAAGAGGCATCTGGCTTTTGACGCATTTGCGACACGCCGATTTTGAGTATTAGCTAAAAAAAAAATTATTTAAATTTTTTGAGGCTCTATAGAGGATTCTGAACTTTGCTCCCTGTGCGACACGCCTTAACCGCTTCCAAGCGGAACCAAAAAAAAGGACTTTACCAGGTCGAGGCCACGCAATGAGCGGCAAAGTAGCAAGCGGCTGAGCGGCGCCATACAAAAATGCCGCTCAGCCGCTCAGAAATGCCGCTCAGAGCATGGCCACTTCAATAGTATTTCATATGTTTTAATTAAGCCGGTCTCCGCTTTGCCGCTCATTGCGTGGCTTCGGAGTCGGCGTAGAACTGTAGACCCCTCCCCATTGTGACAACATTATATATAAATGCACATAACACTCTCCTAATAGTTTACACTTTTGTTTTATTTTATTTTGTATATTAATCTCAATAAAACAATCGTGGTACAAAGCTCAATAAAAATATTATAAATCACTTTAATTCACCTTTTTTGTCCTTTAGATTACATTAAATTGCACTCATATTTACAATAACACATGGTTGCAAACTGACACATAAGATGTGTTGTCATACTGTACAAAACAATACAATAGAAAGGGGGAATTCTACGTAGTGAGGGTTATAATCCCTAAGTGCGGCCGAAGGCCGCGTACGCAGAAAGGTGTTCAGCCGTCCCTTCTTCGGCAACACAGAAAGGAGAATTCTAGATGGGGGCCATCGCCCTCCCCCCCAGAGCTGGAAAAAGCAAAATTTCGGATAAAATATATGTACAAATTTTGTTTTATTTTAATCTTCAATCGTAACCATTTTGATTATTTTGCTTGCACAACATTATTTATAGAATAATAAATCGTTTAAAACTCATCGTCAACGTGAAAAAGTAAAACAATGGGTATGTAGATACTATCAGGCCGATTCTGAGCAGGAACTCCCTGGGAGTTTTCTTTCTTTTCCCTTTCCTCCTATCATGAATAAAAATTCCCTGCGGATTTTTTATATTAAATGGCAGAGTTGAGCTGTCAAAAAAGTATCAAACAGCTCTTGCGAAGTTTGAATTTTCTCCTTCCAAATTTTCGGGGAAACTGCTACTTCCTGGGAGTTCGTTATTGGAGGATTTCTTTCTCGGGAGAAACAAATTCCCGGAGAACAAACCCCCTGTGAGTATTCAGAATTGGGCTGTATGAATGTATGTATGTATGTCAAGTCGTACTTTCTGATACTACTTTTTGTCTATTTCCGCGGTATGTAGGAAATTTCATTTTCAACTGTGTAACCAAACATTTGTATGCGCATAAAAATACTAATGACTTGAAAAATATAACAAAAATTAAAAAGTTAAATTAAAAATTAAAAGTTTACTTCTCCAAGCGCCATTGCTTCACTTGAATCATGCTAGCGAAGCAGTCAATGGCACTGTGAATATTCTTCGAAATTATAGAGAGAATGCTGGCAGACATTTTTCTGGTACATTTTCAAAAGTTACCGATATCGCTAAGGAATCGGATTTTGACATTGTCCTTCCTCGGAGAGCGAAGAGACAAAATTTTCGGTCTAATTATCGTGCGTCTAACGCTGAAGATTATTATCGAAAAGCAATATTTATACCGCTATTGGATAATATTTTGCTCCATCTCCGAGAAAGATTGCCGAAAGAGACATTAAACATTTTTGATTTGAACTTATTACTTCCATCTAAAATTGGGGAATATAATACGCCTGATAAAAAAAATAATGCTATCAAACGCGTAAAATCGCTTGGAAAACGATACGAACTTTTCTAAGATAAGATGGACAAATAAGGAGAGCGAAAATCTATTCCCAAAATCAACAGCAGAAGTTCTTGGTAAATGCGACGAATATGCTTTTCGCTTCTCCGCATTCTGGTCACACTTCCAGCTAGTAACCGTGATGCAATAATACAAGGTGGTATCAGTTGTGACAGCTCGATTTAACGCTGCCTTAGCTCAGTAGAAAAAGAAGAAAAACGGGGAGAAATGAATCCCCATTTGGGGGAAAAATGTAAGATTTCATATTTTCTTCTAAACAAAATTAGCTTTTTTATAGTATATTCGAAATGAAATTAAATAAAATAAGATAAAATACCTTTTTAAGAAAACAAAGTGTTTATACTAAGAAAAAATAAAAAACATTCAACTATATTAATGGGCAAAGAATAGTTAAAGAAGTAACACTGTTTCAGCTAAGGCAGTCAATATGGCGGAATTAGAGCGAGAAGTTGCCAACCGATAACACCATGTATTATTGCATCATGGCTAGTAACGCTACTTCCGAAAGAAGTTTTTCAACCCTTCGCCGGTTAAAAACATGGTTGCGTAGTACCATGAATGAAGAAAGACTGATGGGTCTAGCACTTTTACACGTACATAAGACAGACATATGGTTTATATACTATACTAGCGTTGTATACAACATGTCTGTCGTAGTAAACCACTATTATACCATCGTACAAAGTGGTTTAAAGCTGGTTCCTATACTACGAAAATGAACGAGGTAGAAAGGTAGTATACCATGAAACGCAGCCAGAGAGTCACAAAAATTTCACCAAAACTGTGTGGTGAAAACAAACAGAGACAGTCAACTGATACTATGTAAGTATGCCATTTTGCTCGCGATGGTCCAACAGTCGCATTGGCCGAGTAATCAGAGCGCTAGAGTGTCACTTCAGAGATCCGAGTTCGAATCCTAGGGCAGATTTTTTCTTTTTTATTTAATTGTTTTTTTTTTTGTTTTTTTATTTTTTTTTATTTTTAAATAAAAATCGGCTGCCAGTGTGCTAGAAATGTTGGTGGAATATTTTATTTTCATCAATAAATAATAATAATAGTAATAATAATAATAATAATGAAGCGGAGAAATATTTGTTTAACAACAATTTCATTTGGAGATAAACCAAAAGAGGTGCTTTAAATAGTATCATAAAATTTCAATGAATAAAAATGTTTTGTTTTTGAAAAATAATAAAAAAAAAACAAATCATTAAAAAAAAGAATCTCGTGCCCGAGGGCTCGAACTCGGATCTCTCGCTGGCACTCTAGCGCTCTGTTCAAAACGGCATAAATATATGCTATCAGTTGTGATAAAGAAACAAAACATCGGTATAAGTACTAAATGTGTGTCACATGGAAATAGTATCAAAATCCATAGTGTGCATACCACGGTGTACAAACAACATGTCTATCAGGGCTATTAGATATTGAAATTGACACTGAAATGATAATAGAAAGATTCACAAACGGAAAGCGCAAAATTGAATTTGCAATTCAAATTATTACAATAAAAATTCTGAATATGTTGTTAAGGTATAACTTTACATCTTGTGTTTTTTTTTTTAATAGTACATGCAATTGTTTTATTAGACCTTGCACCAAATTCACAAAATGAAAAGTAATATTATATCACAAAACACTTTACTTCACATTTCATAAAAAATACTTGAACCTATATTTTCATTAAAGCACTGCAAATATACCAGCAGAAATATTCTTCACATGTGTACATGAGTAAATGGAACATGTATTTTAGAGTACTTAAAAAAATAGGAACAAAAAAAGAGAACATGATAAATTTGAGGAACTAAGCAATGTTATTACTCAACAGCGCTCTGCTACATAAAACACTGTTCCGCTTTTCCAGAGTACTTGAGTATCATGGTGAAATGAACTGAAGGTGGCGCATTCCCGAACCCGCTACTTTGGTTTTGCCGACTTTGACATTTATGGCAATACGTAAACAAACTTTTTGTTTAGAAACAAGTGCAAACGTATTGTGTACTTTCAAGTGAAATATCGAAGTAATTCGTGCGTTCTGAATTAAAAAACGTTTTATTTGTAATAAAAACTTTATAAAAATGTCGTGTCGTGTGTTGAATTGCAGCAGCCGTAGGGGTAAAGCCCCCAAATGTAGTTTTTTTTGTTTCCCCGCGACGACGCCTTGGCCAGAAAGTGGATAGAGTTCTGCCGGCAGGAGAAGCCATAAAATTTAGACACCAGCGTAGTATGCATGAAGCACTTTACGGACCACTTTTAAACACGACATGTTAAGTTGAAAACGTTGAAATACCACAAATTACAAATTAAAATTCGAGGTAAGCAAGCATCGACCACTTTCTGCAGAACAACATGCGCTGCGACAAGATATTATCACTTTTTCGGCACCTGCAATACAAACAAAAAAATTCTAAATATTTAATTAATAAGACCTATTCTTTTGAACACATTTCAAGAGTGGTTGTATATTTTTTGTTAACGTAGTGCTTAATTTGCTACATTCAAAGGTGGCTTGAGAAATTGGTGAATCGAGAAGAAAACCCGTTTTCTCACTGCATGTCAACTCATTGTTCTTCGCCATATTCTTTGTTTACCCGTTGCCACAAATGTCATTCTGCGGGAATGCGCAATCTTGTATTCTATCGTTCTTGCTTGAGTATGTTGATTGCATTCAGTAGTATTTGAAAACTTCATAGGAAGTATAGGAATACTTATGAAGTTTTTTCTTTTAAAATGTTAGCATTTAACATAATGTTAAGAAAATACATACATTTTCTTTTTATTCCAATATATACTTAAAATACTGTTTTATTTTTAAAAAGCACCGAAGCCGACATTTCCCGCCGGACGCTTCAATGTTTGCAAAAAAGGTCGAATCTTACATACATACATAAAGGAAAGTCGAGATTTTTTATACGCGGTAATCTCGAAAACTACTGAACGCATTTTTCTCGAGATTTTCTGTAGTATATTCTGAATCGATAGGAGAATGACCTTTTTAATTTAGAATTTTAATAGGGTTGCCACCTGTTGAGAAAATTACTATATTCAATTCTAATATGCGTAGGCGTCAGTTCTGCACCGTCACTGTCAAATGAAAAGACTTAGCCTCTGGATATGTGATAATGTATTATTTTTCTGAGTAGGGTTGCCACCTGTTTAAAAGCTATAAGATCTTCACAGTTCGTGGGATAAAAAAATTAGATACCAAATGAAAGTGCATGGCCTTCGCATGTACAAAAAACTTTAAGTTTTTTGAGTGGGGTTGCCACTTATTTAAAATTAATATCTTCTATACATAGTATAAAGGAAGGCGAGATATTTTAACCACGCTACTGAACGGATTTAGACAAGACTTTTTATATATATAATAAACGAAGTACATGATGACATATGATTTCTTTCTCCAAATACGTAAATGTACATTCATATGCATACATTCAGCGCGTGGCGAAGCCTCGCGCATCCGTGGCCGGCTAGTTTATACATATGTTCATACAAAACAACCATCGAATGGTAGCAGCTTTCATCATTTAATCGATGATTTATGTACATACATATTATGTAAATTTTTTAAATAACCAAAAATTCGTGTCCCTACCTCTTTTATGACCAGTTTTTATTTTCAAATCGATATTTTCACTTCCCAATACCAGGCGCTCATACATGTGAAGTAACAAGTTTTCTATTTCTAAGCAGAACATTGTTTTGTATAAATTTTTAAATTTCCAAAAATCTACTTTGTGAATTTCAAAGGCTTCTACAAACGAATTGAAAAGTGCTACAAACAAATGTATGCGTATGGAAAGCTTGCTACTTCATATGTATGAGCGCCTGGTATCAGGGTTCGTATTTGCACACACATGCTCTGCTCACACACACGCCAGAAACACATTCAACTTGGACTCACTGCTCATACACATGTGTGTGCATAAGTGGAAAACAAACTCTGCTCACAGAAAAGTGTGTGCTGTTTGTTATTAAGCACATGCACATGTGTGTGAGCCGATTTTTGTACAAATTTCAGCCCATGCACATGCACATAATATATTTTTAAAAGAATTTGTTTATTAAACGTTATTTTTTGAAAGACAATTCAATAACGAGTGAGATGTTGTTTGTTTTTTATATGACAGAAAACATATTAAAAAATTATTTTAAGATTTGAGATAGAAATCGAAGTGTATAAGTTTCTCTACGCAAAGCACACACATGCGCGTGTGCTTTATATTAATAAAAATAAAGTACACTCATGTGCCCGTGCTTTTTACCAAACAGCACACACATGTGATGTGAGCAAGTTTTTAATTTTTTATATGCACAGCACACGTGTGTGAGCGTAAAATATTAGGATGTGCTGCGCATGTGTGTGCAAATACGAACCCTGCCTGGTATTGGGAAATGAAAATATCGTATTGTAAAATTAAAAATTAGTTCTTTGTATAAAATTAGTCCACTTTTTATGATGCTGTTGGCTAAATATTCGGAGCGCCCAACATTGTTTCTCCATGATTGTTATTTAACATAAGAGTCAGCTCTAACATTAGCATTACGTAGCATTAAAAGAAAACTTCCAAAAATACTAAAAAAATACTTGTGAACGAACATCTTTTTTGTGGAAGTTTAACAGCATGGTACTGCTGATTTATGCTGTAAACCAGGCCTTCCCAAAGTGGGTGACGCGGCACCCTGGGGTGCCGCTAGTGGCTAGAGTATACTAGTGGTGCGTTCTTTAGACTTTCCATACACAACGCAAGCGGTTTGATCAAACTTCAACATGGCGGCCAGAAAATCAAAAAAAATTTATTTTTATTAAAATTACCTTCATTGGCTCGTCATACTCCATACACAAGACAAATAGCTTGCAGCAAAGGGATATTTCGCTTTTAAGCATAGTTCCCCAGTACGTTTTGTCAACGTAAAATTGAATCAGAAAATTTTCAGAAAAATAACACTTTTCACAACCACTTTCGATACTTTTGTAGACCTAATCCGCGTTTCATCCACTTTTCTTCCCGTTTTCGGATTAATGTTCTTCGCGTGTTAGTGAGGTACCCATTCGCAATGCAAATCGAAGAAGAACTCATGATGAGCGAATTACTACTACTGACGAAATTTTTAAAGCTATCGACAAATTTGTACAAAACAATGGTTTGAAATGTAGCAAGTGTGCGGATATTTGCGGTGGTTGGAAAAACGAAAGGAGCGATGTCTAGGATGAACCAAGAGGCAGAAAACGCCGCAAGAAGTCACTGTATGATCCCTCGGTATTCCCTGGCGACTAAGAAGATGCCGCCTCTAAATTTAAAACCCGAATTAGATGACGCTGCGAAGATAACAGAGGCCTGCGAAATAAAAATACATCTCTGATTTTTTAAACAAAGTAATCAGAAATACGTATGTAACTTCGAAGTTAACGCTAAGAAAATGATAGCAGCCGGTTTTAGTAGCAGTTTCCATATAAAATTCAAAAAAGTAAAATCATTTTTCACTTAAATGGCTTTCGTGAAATTGGCTGTCAAAATTATATTCATAGCGTTAACGCGCATTACCAGCGTTAACTTGGAAGGTTTGGAACAAAAAAAAAACATCGTCGAATAATTTCCCAACATTGACTCTGAGGATGGCTTCAGTTGGCACGATCTCCGAGAACAAAATCGTATGCTGTTGATAGTTTTCAAATATCTTAAATATATTCGGCTCACAAACGCCTCTTTAGACAGTCGGAAGTTTTTAATAATTCTGTAGACAAATTCCTTTAATATATTTTATGTCAAAATATATTTGAAAGACTACACTTAAACGCTTTTAAATATTTTCTACTCCTGGCCAGTTTACCAAGCTCTCATCCTTTGACGAATCGTTGAACCAGAACTCCGTTGTACTCATTTTTACCACGGTTTTATAAACTCGTTTCTTTTTTATTTCATTTTTATTTGGACAAATTAACATACGATCATTTACGATCATATACGATCTCTGATAATACCCAATGAAAATTCGTTCGATAAACACTTTCGACCACAGTCGAAGATCAAATGCAACTCATAATAGGGGCCTTACTTTTACATGGCTATGTGAGACTGCATTTTCAACAAATGCTTTCATAAATTAGTAATTTTCAAGCAAAAAAAAACAAAACCGATTTCAACTCCCATCTAAGAATTTAAGATTATCGCTAATATATTCATGATCCAATGATCGGATTTAAACCAAATTAGACCACCTGACAGGTAACATCTTTCCTTTAAAAAAGAATTATAGTAGTCAGTTAACGTGGTGTAAAATATTGTAAGGTGTTTAGTATTTTCTTAGCTCTACAGCCGCATTATTGTGAGCATTAAAATGCCCCACAATGATTCCAAAAGTAAAACGCAAACGTTGAGTCTTAAAGTCGGAATGTTTTATTCGGCTCATCGCCGTTCTTTTATATGCTTACAATCTACCTTATGAGTAATCTAATTTACAAACTTACATTTCTAAGTTGTTAGTCATGCTTATGATTCTACGTTGTTGTGCATGCATACATAAATGTATATGGGTTCAATCGAGTTTATGTTATTGGAGAAGTGCAGCGCAAGCTAAATTGATTTGAGTACTTTGGCCTAGTTATTGCCAAAAGTATATTGAACTTTTTACTTAATATTGTGTGAATATTTTGTTTTGCTTAGCTGTCATGCTACACCTCCTCTCTTTAAAAGAATGCTCATACATTTGGGTTAATGTATGAGTATTCTATTTCAATGACTTATTCAGTAACAATTAATTATTAAGTAATAAAATGTTTGGCTCACTTAGCTTATCGTTTATTGTTATGCTATTGGAAAAAGGTTTTCTTACTTTATTTTGTTTACATTTGTTTCACATGTGTCTTTATTGTACTGACTTTTTTTTGTATTTTGAACATGATATGTTGTATTTAGTTTTCTTTGGTTTGTGTGCCTGTTTATTAAAATGGATAAATGAGTGTTTATTGTTTGGTTGTTTTTTTTTTTTTTGTTATTACTAGTGGAGTTATATTGCTTTAAGTCTATTCTTATGAATTATAATTTCTTTATTGTTTTTATTACTATTTCCTATGCTATGCGGTATTAACGTAAAATTGTTGTTCTCATCGATATTTTTAACTTTGTAGTATCCGTTATATCTATTTTCTAACTTATGGGAGGCCTCTTCTCTAACTAATACTAAATCTCCTATGTTTATTTCCTTACTATAGCTACTTTTATCATAATTTGTTTTTTGTTTTTCTTTAGCCTCTTGGACTAATTTCCTAGCTCTTTGCTGTGCTATTTGAAGTCTATATTTTACTTCTTTGTCATAGGCTTCGTAATTGTACAATGGGCTGATTTTATTTTCTTTTAAAAAATCGTAGTTCGGTGGGTTTTTTGCAAATATTAGTTCAAAAGGACAATATTTATGTGTGGTTGATGGCGTCGTATTGTAACAATACGTGAAATACCTGAGGTATTCATCCCAATCATCTTTGTCACTGGATATGTATGAACGTATATATTCATTGAATGTCCGGTGACTGCGTTCTACAGTACCCAAAGTTTGATGATGATACGGTGTTGAAGTTTTATGTTCAATTTTTAACAGTTTACACAGTTCTTTGAATAACTTGTTTTTGTATTCTGTGCCCATGTCCGTCATTATTGTATTCATGCGTCCATAAATCAAAATGAAATTTTCGAACACTGCTTTAGCGACTGTTGTTGCGTGTTTGCTTGGGACTGGGATCGCTACCAAGTATTTGGTTAGGTCACATATGATGGTAACTGCATATTCGTTTCCATTTATCGATTTCGGTAATGGTCCGACTGTATCGATTTGTACAATATCAAATGCCTTCGGAGGTGTCTCCGTTATTGTCATTGGTTCTTTTATATGCTTATTGGTCTTATTCTTCTTGCAGTGGATGCAGTTTTTTATGTATTTTCTTATGTCGTTTTTCATATTCAGCCAGCTATACTTCTGCTTGATTTTATCTGTCATGCGATTTATTCCTGGGTGGCCACCACTAATAGGATCGTCATGATATTTGTGCAGAATTTCTTTTATTTTCCCGGGATTTGTCACATATATAACCTCTGGGGTTAGAGCGATTGTTAGCTTTTTGAGAACTTTGTTACCCATTTCTATAAATTTGCCTACTGCAGTATAATTACTTTTAAACAATTTGTCCCCTAAGGACAACTGTATTTGTACAAGTCCTAAATTGCCGGCTTCTCTTTCAAGCCTGGTAAAGAATTGTCCTAGGTCAATCTTATCCTCAACAATTAGGTTGCTTGTATCCAAAGTGCTACAAATTTTCTTTCCTTTTTTGAAATATAATTTCGGAGGAGTGAAAACGAGCTCGACATGTCTTTTTACTTCAAATTTATTTAGCGCTTCGTAAATTTTGGGGTTCTCTTTGTGACTTTCTTTATTTTCAGCATTACTGCTGGTCTGTTTCGCTGCTGATCTTGTTGTTATTTTTAATATTTTACTTGCTTCCACTGACATATCTTTTAAGTTTGTAATTGTTATGCGGGATAATGCGTCGGCAATATGATTTTCTTTTCCGGCTATATACTCCACTTCAAAATCGTACTCTTCTAAATCGAGTCTTACTCGTGTCAGCTTAGATGAAGGGCTCTTCATCGAGAATAGGTATGTTAAAGGACGATGGTCAGTTTTAACTAGAAATTTTCTGCCATAAACATATGGTCTGAAGAAGGTTATGGCCCAATGGATTGCGGCCAATTCTTTTTCTATTGTGGCTTTGTTGGTTTCACCTTTGGTGAAGGACCTAGAAGCGTAAGCAATTGGTAACTGTTTGCCATTATGTTCCTGACTAAGGACTGCCCCACAAGCGTACCCACTAGCGTCTGTTGTTATGCAGAATTCTTTAACGAAGTCTGGGTATTGCAAAAGTTTTGGACTAATTAATGCTTCCTTTAAATAGGCAAAAGCTTTTTGACATTCTTCTGTCCATTCGAAGGAAACATTCTTTTTGCAAAGCCTAGTTAATTTTCGTGAGTGTTCTGCGAAATTCGGTACGAATCTTCTGTAATAGTTGCAGAAAGCTACGAATCTCTTAACTTCATCCGCTGTTTTTGGTGTTGGGTAATTTTGAACTGTTTCAAATTTGCTCGGGTCGGGTAATATTCCCTTGTTTGTACATTTATGTCCTAAATAAGTTACTTCTTGGCTGAAAAATAGGCATTTATCTGGATGTAATTTTAGGTTGAATTTTCTGCAAGTGGAGAATACGTCTCTTAAATTTTTTAGCATGTGGTTTTCAGAACAACCTAATACAACTAAATCATCCATGTAGAGAAATGCTTGAGATGGCTTGAGGCCTGCAAATGCTAGGGTCATCATTCTTTGGAATGAATTCGGTGCTACTTTTAATCCGTAGGGTAGTCTTTTAAATCTATATGTGCCATTATCGGCTGTAAATGAGGTTATATCCCTGGAGTCGGGGTGTAATTCGATTTGATGAAAACCTGACATAAGGTCTAGGCATGAAAAATATTTTGCTCTTCCAAGTTGATCTAAAATATCGTCAATTCTTGGAAGTGGGAATTTGTCTGCTGCTAGCTTTTTATTTACCTGTCTGTAGTCTACCACTAATCTCCATCTTTTTTCTGTTTTACCTGGGAGTAATTTTTTAGGGACTAATAAGATTGGGCTATTATATTCCGATATGGAGGGTTCTATTATGTCGTCTTCGATTAACTTATTTACTTGTTTGCTTATTTCTCCTTTTTGCGTTTGAGGCAATCTATAATTTTTTATGTAAACAGGAGTGTCATCCTTCATGTATAATTTTTGTTTGTAGAAATTATTAGAGGAAATTGGTTCTGTTTCTAGTGCAAATATGTCTATGAATTCTGTGCATAGTGTTGTTAGTTGAGAGTTGACAAATTGTGGAAAGTTTTTTGTTAATCTTTTTAATTTCTCTGTATCATTGCAATTTTTATCGTGTGTGGTTGTTTTAATTAGTGTGTAATCGTCTAAATTTTCGGTATTGATCTTGTAATTTTGAATAGTTGTGTTTTTATGTGTTGTGTTGATAATTCTAATAAAAGTTTGATCTTTATTTGTGATAGTGTTTGCTATGAAAATGCCTTCAGATAATTGTTGGTGTGGTATGAAGATGTTTTTGTTATCGGTGTTTACTTTGACTTGTCTAATGACTTCAGATCTAGCAGGGATAGTAAGTGTGTTGACAGACAGACAATTTGTTAGGTGCATTGTTATTGTTTGGGGGAAATCATATGGCCTTAGGATTAATTTATCCTCTGTTTTGCCATAATCTAAAATACAATTGTATTTCTTTATGAAATCTAGTCCTATTATTCCATCGCATGGGATTGGAAAGTCGTCTTCTACGACATGGAATTTATGGTAAATTAGAAGGTCATCACCTTTTAAATCCGCTTTAATTGTGCCTAATGTGCTAGTTATTCCTTGACCAATGCCCTTTAAATCTGTAATTTGTTCTTTATTAATTTTGTGAGTTTTACTAATTTGATGCATTTTTATAATGGAAATGTCTGCTCCCGTATCAATTAAAAAATTTGAAATCGAATTATTTAGGGATGTCCTTGTGGATATATAGCTGTTTAGATTTAGGTTCAGTACACATATTTTTCTTTCTATTAATTTTGAAGTGGAGCTTCCTGGTTTTCCGTCTGGGTGCAGCTGCGCACATTGCGGGTCTGGTTGTAGGATCTATTGCCGTTTTGGGCTTGTGATCCTCTTCGGTTATTATTATTATTGCTGTACGACCTCGAGTTATTGTTGTATCTCGGTTGTGGTCTGAATCTCCGATTTTGGTAATTTCCATAGTTGTTACTTCGGTATCCTCCCCGGAAATTGTTCCTGTACTGACTCTGTTGTCGTACGTTCAAAATTGTATTCGAGCTGCCTGTTATTTCGGTACAGCTGTTGGTGAACTTAGAGATCGCATCGTTCATTGTTGTGAACGTTCCCGCTTGCATTATCATTTTAACATTATTGTTGGAGCTGTTTTTACACATTGCCTTGACGGCTGCCTGTGTAGAATATCTCGTTGCTAAGTCTGGGCTTAATCCATCCGAGATATATGCTCCTTCTAGTGATCTGGTAATTTTTTCTATTTCCGCTGTGTATTGGTTAGCAGTTTTATTACGTTGTTGAACGTTTAGAAGTTTAGCGGTTAAAACCTCTACCGATTCACCTTTTATCGCGTTTTTGAGTTTTGTTTTTATTTGTCCAATCGTGTTTTCATTACTGATGAAGTTTCTTGCCGTTCCTTTTAGCTTGGTCTTTATCATTGTTATTGCTAAAAGTTCGTGCTCATCCTTGATTTGATCAAGTATGTCGAGGGCATCTAAGAAGCTGTGTAAGTTTTCTGGCTTCCCATCAAACTCTGGGAGTACTGACGAGGCGGTTTTAATGAATTCGACTACTGTTTGTACCATTTTGACGTTTATGGTTGGGATGTTTACTTTTTTTCTATTAATTTTGGCATTTTTGAAAGTTGTTTCTTTTTATTGAGAGAGTTATACGCGTTGTTGTACATTGTTTAATTGTCTCAATTTGTTTTTAATGTAATTTTTTATCAAGATTACCATTGCGACAATTAAACATGTAGCTACGCATGCAAAAGCGGTCAACCACTTATCGGGAACTTCTTCCTTGTTTTCTACGATAGGATGTGGTTGATATTTAATTACTTTAGTTTCGTAGGTGTTTTCACCTGAGGTTTCTTTTCCTACTTCGTATCCTGCTATTCCTATTAATATGCCGTTTAGTGCAATTTTCCACCAAGTCATTTTTATGTTAATAATATTTTACGGTTGCAAAAAAAAATGAATGAGAAAAAGGATTTTCCTTTTTATTATTAGTTCTTGTTTTTTTAATTTAATAAAAAAAAAATTTTTTTTTGTATTTTTATTAGTTATAGCTATCTTATTTGTGCTAACATTCTCCTTGTTTCTTCTTCCCTAGTTTTTGGATTTATGACGTCTTCTAAGGTGGTTTCCCTGTTCATACTATAAATTTCCTAATGATCCTTTTGGTGGTTCTGCGTTGTTGTTGTTGCTGGGTTCCACCCATTTTTGTGCAGATCTTTTAGTTTGGTTATCAACTTCTTCTTTTGTTGCCCGCGACTGATGTTAATTATTCGCTGTAGTTCTGCACATTCTATTTGGTGCCTTCGCTTTCTACCTCCACGTTTTTTGGGTTTATGTTCGCAGCTTATTCGTTGCCTAAACTCTTGTAAGTTGGCTTTTTGGCGGTTTTGCCTTTGCCGGTATTCCTCTAGGGATATTGGTTTGGGTCCTATTACCTTTTTTGTAGGGATGTATTTGGGGTATTCTTCTGCGTTTTTCGATCCTTCCGGAACGTATTCCTCTACCATAATGTACTGGCATGGTCTTGATAGAGTTGGCAGGGTCGAGATTTGGGTTGGTAGGATCTAGATTTGAGCTGGC
>NW_023463126.1:0-15361 GCF_013731165.1 Rhagoletis pomonella | reverse complement strand
TTTTTTTTTAACATGAGTGCTCACACTTTACCGTTATACTCGTATTATATTTGTTTATTTTATCACTTTTCACAAATGTTTCACACCTTCTTTCCCTTGAGGTTTCTTTCATATTCAAATTTAAGTGCATTTTTTATTGCGCTTACTTCATAATTTGCGATTTCTATGCCAACTCAGTCGCCGCCAACTCGATTGCCGCCAGTAAACGCTTTTCCACAATTCACACTGACCGTAGATGACTGTCCGCGTTGACAGGTTTTTCTGCCTGAGCTTGCGCTCTTGTGTTTTCTAACTTTTTGCCACTATAACTTACTTAGGTGGCAATATCCGGCAGTTAACCACTGATAATTCCAATAAATATTCAACGATTGAATTTATTTAATATTTCACTTCCGTTTCGCTTTTACTAGCCGCCATTTACAGCTTTATGGGGGTTACTTTTTTCAGACCGTTCCATAATTTATGCAATAAAAACAATTGCTTCCATGTAAAAAATGTCGTTAAGTGATTTGCAAATAAAATTCCACTATAACCATTTAATGAATTTTTGCAATAAAAATTTAATAAGCGCTTCTTTGTAAATATGGCTCGACACCATTTCAGTTGCATCCGATAGCTACTATGTATGTATGTTTGCAGCCCACCTTTATCACTTCTCCACGCTCCACCTTACACGTTGCTCACACGGTAAATTCACTGCTTTGATATATGTATTTTGTGTGTGTGTTATTTTTTTAATTTTTTTATTGTTACTACGATTTTCGGCACAATTTTTTCACTCGATTTGATTTGTTATAGCGGCGGCCCGCGCGCGCCACTTTGTACGTGAAATAACAAAATTCGACTGAAAATCTATAAACATTCGCCACAATGCTGCGTTGGTAGTAGTAGTAGTGGTAGTGGTGGCAACGGCGGCTTTGAATGCTTCCAATGCGATAGTGTCGAGCGGCTGCGGCGGTGGATTCTCCCATAGTCATCGTCGCATGCCACACACCAACGGCAACGACAACGACACCAACGACGACGATAAAAACATCTTCGGCAGCGGTTGAGTTTTGTGTAGCAAACGACAAAAATAATTGAGAAAAAATTTATGATACAATAACAAGCAAACAACAATAATAAAAAATTGCTACTACTAAATTAGTGTTGCCATTTTCCTTTGACCACTTTATGCCGCCGATGCATTCATATTCTGATTATTGTTGCTGCTTTTGTTGCCGCTTTCAACAAGTGCGCCGACAACTCTTTAACAACTCACTATCTCTCAACACGTTCTCACAATTATTAATTGCATTCAGGTTTTATTATCTGCTCTCTTCGCTTCTCAACAAAACTCGTTGGTTTTTGTAATTTCGCTTTAGCGGTTTCTTGAAAGCTCACTGCCACTCCCAAATAGCCGGTCATGCGCACTACAAAGTTCTCATTTAACAGTGTGCCGCTACGTTTGTATTGTATTTAGCTTTTCTACAGTTACAAAAAACACGTTATCGCCAAGCGATTGTTGTTTGCTTTACCCACACTCAGCGTTGAGAAAATTTGACCTCACTGGAGACCAGTGAGCAATGATATTTACGAGAGCAAAAAAAGTACCAGATTTGTGGAAAAATAGTAGCAATAGTTGGCAATGGCATGAGAAAGACAGCAAAAGCGTAAGCATACGAAGTTGCCTACTGTAGGTAACAACACAAAAAAAACCAGTCAGGGTTTTAGCTATTTCTTGAAAAAATTCGAAAATATATTTTGATGGAATTAAAATTCTCGTAACAATAATTTCATATTTTTCTCATAACATCTGGGGGACCGCGATCGATTAACTGAGCTCACCATTCCATGGCTATGCATACCCCATTGTTTTTTTGTAAACGTAAATAGTTCTTAAACTTTCAGTGTGGTTTGCGTCGCTAACTTTTTAAAATGATTAACGTAGTTCCTTGACCAATGGTCATTTTGAAAGCCTCTCTGATATATCTCGACGTACACTTTAAACCTCTACTCATGACACTGAACCAACCTTGTACAACAATTTTTGCTTCGATTTTTTTAATTTTTTCGAAAAATCGCGACGAAACCACCATTCCCTTCATCTCAAAGAATAGGCAGTGTTTTACAAAAGTACACCTAAGCCATTTTTCGAAAACGAATGGTGTTTCAATTGGGACGGATCATTGTTCACATTCTATGGCGGTCATGTTGATTTTGGCAGCGTCTATCTTAGCTGTTTTCTGGTATTCAGCTACTGGTACTCAGCTAAGATAACCTAGGTCATGGCTCATCTTTATCCTGATATGTTCAACGAGATGAGCCGCGGCGGACATTTGAGTAATATTATGTGCCACACTTAACTACATAACTGGGCCTCTTGAATAAAAAAAAGAATTTCGTGAATACCTCTCACACAGGTTGCGTTATTCCAATTAAACATCAATATTGCGTTTTTAAGCAGCTTTTACGTAACATTTTTGGCGACGTAACGACCTATAATATCATAGTTATTCTCTCTCTCTCTTGCTCTTTTCTTTTTATTTTTTTGGAAAGGAAATAATTTCCGCGGGCTTTATTTCTTTTTGTCGCTGGGCTTAATTTCTTAAAATAAGGAAAAGGCTCTTGTTTACATTTTACAATGAGTCCAAAACTAAAGCAAAACTAATAACTAATAATAATTAGATTAAACTAAATATTTGTTTCCTTTTATTAGAAGAAAAAATTCTAATTAATGATTTTTAATGCATATATTTAGTGCATACATACATACATACGTAATGTGATAAAATCAAATAATTAAAAGTTTCAAGAAAAAATATCAGTAAAAAGTTAAACGCATATTTTCGTCGATTGTGAAATAATTTGACGGCCAATCGAACACAAATTGCTCGTATTTACATAAATATAGAGTTATTGCAAGAACTTAATAGCACATCTCAAGGCTAATGCCACATAAAACGTTTGCTTTGCATTACGTGACAGATTCGCTTTGACAGATAAGATGAATTGTATAAAAATGCACAAAGCATGCCACATAGATCGTTGAAGTTGCAGCGCGAAGCGAAAAGATGGCCAACTCCCATCTTTTTGCGCGCTTTGACAATCAGCCTGTTAAATATTTATTTTGTTTCGTCCAAATTTGAGTTTTCATGTAGAAACATAAAACTTAATTACATTGCTGATATTTTTAAACAAAATATATAAAATTCACAGTAATTTTGATGAGTAAAAAAGCAGTACAAATTTATTTTCTTGGCGTGCATTGTGGCAAACCTTTTGCATCTGGCGCTTTGCTGGCAAAGCTATAAATGTCACGCAAAGCTAAAAATTTTTATCTGGCATTAGCTTAATTAAAGCAAATAAAACATAATTGATTTAAGAATTCGGAATAAATCATATGTATGTAGTTATTACAATAAACGTCGGCTGAAGCATCTTCTGTTTCGGTGGATAGGTTACATATCATCATCCAGCGTAATTATGTTATTTTCGCCGTTACTCATTTTTTATTTATTTATTTATTTATTTATTTAGTCTACAGAAAAATGTTTTCTTACAGACAGTTGAGATAAAAAGATTTAGAATATTTAAGTATGTGTGATACATTACAGAGTGAAATAATTATAAATATTAACTTGTAAAGATAACAATGATATTCAATAGCAATTTGGGTAGCTGGCGAGGCCTTGTCTCCAGTCTACTTTTGTGTGCGGCGGGCGGAAAGACCTAGTTTCCGCTCCGCCCTGTTTACAGGCCGTTGATCATGGTCGGAAAGGCCGAGCTTCCGATCCATGTTCCCGTAGTCGTTACTTTGTAAGTGAGGCAGGCGGAAAGTCCTAGTTTCCGCTCCACGCTATAGACGAACTGTTGGGCGAGGTCGGAAAGGCCGAGTTTCCGATCCCTGCTCCTATTGTCCTACGCGGTCGCGGAAACATACGAAGCCGTTACAATTGTACTAAGCAGTCATAGATATTGTGTAATTTTTTCGTTCACGGTTGCAGATATTAGTTTATTTAGTTAACTTGTTGAGCAATGTTTTCTTTATTACAAAAAGTGATTCAGATATGTCGATGCAATCATAATGCTTGTTAAAATCTTGGCATAAACACCGAAAAGCATCATGCATTTCAAAGTTTGATTTACAAATACTCAACACAATAGGTTTAAAATGTCTCGTGGGTCTTGTAGGAATACAAAAATTTATCTCACTCAGTAAAAAGGGACTACTGACCATCCCGTTCATTAATTTAATTAAAAAAAGAACACCAAGCATCTCTCTACGACTCTGAAGCGTCGGCAAATCTATAAGCTTCAGGCGATCCTTGTAGGGTGGGAGATTTTTAGACGAGTCCCAACATAAATTTTTGAGGGCAAATAACAGGAACTGTTTCTGCACTGATTCGAGCCTGTCACTATGAATTTGATAGCTAGGATTCCATACTATAGATGCATACTCCAAAATCGGTCTAACTAGAGAGGTAAAGAGAACTTTAGTGACATAAGGATCGTTGAACTCCTTGGCCCAGCGCTTAAGAAAAGCCAACAATCCTCTAGCCCTAATCACGCAGGAGTTTATGTGAGACTTGAATTCTAGTTTCGGATCCATAGTTACACCTAGGTCAATGAAATTGGTCACTTGCTCAACATTGTGGTCAGATATCATATACGAATTTGGATAGAACGATTTTCTAGAGAAGGTCATGAATTTACACTTTTTCAAATTTAGTGACATGGAATTTGCTTCACACCATTCGAAAATGCAGGTTAGGTCAGCTTGCAAATGCTCCCTATCTTCTGCAGTACTAATGTACTTAAAGAGCTTAACATCATCAGCGTACATTAAGCATTTCGAGTAATTCAACACCTTAGGAAGGTCATTTATAAATAAAATAAACAAGACGGGACCAATATGGCTGCCCTGAGGTACGCCGGATGTGACATGTATTGGCCGGGAGGTACAATTTTTAAAAATTACTCTTTGTTTCCTATCCACTAAGTAAGAAGAAAGCCAGCTGAGAAGAATAGGAGGGAAGCCAATTCGATCAAGTTTATATGTAAGGGTTGAATGAGATACCTTGTCAAATGCCTTGCTGAAATCAGTGTAAATCACGTCCGTTCGAAGATTGTTTTTAAACCCATTAGACACATAAGTAGTGAATTCAAGAAGATTGGATACAGTTGATTTACCTTTGCAAAAACCGTGTTGCGATAGATCAATAGCAGAAGTAATAGAGTGAGATAGTTCTTCCGTAACGATTGCCTCAAAAACTTTAGCAATAGCACAAAGCTTCGCAATTCCTCTATAGTTTACGATGTTAGTCCTACTTCCATTTTTATAAAGTGGCAAGATAAACGAATCCTTCCAGGAAGATGGGAAGACACCCTGTTTTAGGGAAGCATTAAAAATATTTGCCAGAGGCTTATACAAATACTCTGCACAACTTTTAAGAACACTTGTGGGTATACCGTCTGGGCCAGCTGTATATGAAATTTTCAAACAATTCAAATGAATGAGGACGTCCGCAGCAGATATCGATGGAATTCGGATACAATCAAATGATGGCAGATCGAATGGGTAGCTAGATAGATTCGAATTCAGTTGGGAAGATGTAGAACTGGCAGAGTAGTTTGACTCGAAGAAACCAGCAAACATATCGGCAATAATATTTTCGTCACTGGAAACTAAGTCATTTAACTTCAATGTTGAGGGATAACCGTTAGTCTTACGCTTTGTGTTCACAAATGCGTAAAACGATTTGGGATTAGAAACTATATTGAGTCGAACCCTGTTAATATAATTATTGTAACACTTTTTGTTCAATACATTGTATTTATGCCTAAGAATGGAGTACGCGGAGTAGTGAGAAGACAAGCCAGATTTTTTAAAAAGCTTAAATGCTTTGGATTTTTGATTTTTTAAGCGTTTCAATTCGCCAGTAAACCACTGAGCGTTAGACGTTACGTTAGCTTCCTTAACAAGAGGAATGATTTTACTGAAAATGTGGCGTAAGGAATTGCTAAAATGTAAGGCACTATCTTCAGCATTCCCATCATACTGGGGCCAAGTTATCTTCGATATCTCTAACCTAAGTTTATTATAATCTGCTGTTTTAAATGAGTAACGCTCCGCTCTTGATTTTTTACTGATAAAGCAACATGAGTTGCGTGAATTTATCAAGGACAATTCTAGTGGTGGGTGGTGAGAATCAACAGGGGTAATCAAAGCATAGCTAGGGGCTATTGTGACGTTGGAAACATCGTCCACAAAAACTAAATCCAGACATTTACCTAAGTTATTACTAACAGAGTTGATCTGGTAAAGACTAAGATCTGACAGATCGTTCAAAAATTGATTGAAGAGATCACGAGAGGAATTTGGTACTAGAATACCATCTATTAGATCCCAAGAAACACCCGCAAGATTGAAGTCACCCAGGACAATAACAGTATCGGAGGGCTTCACCATGGCATGTAGAGAGAGCAGTAAGGAGGAGTGTTTTAAATAAACAGAAAGGCTCGAGTTAGGTGGTATATAAGCAGCAACAAGATAAACGCTAATAGAATGATATCTTATTCGAACGCAGAGGAATTCAACTTCATCGGTGTCAGTGAACTCAATTTCTTCAGAAGAAAGGTCAGTCTGGACAGCGATTAAGACGCCTCCACCTTTTTTATTTAAACGGTCGTTTCGAAACACTTCATACTTAGGACACAAAATTTCCGAGTTGAACACATTCGGCTTGAGCCAGGTTTCAGTAAACACCAGTACTTTGAAGTCAAAATCATAGGACTGCAAGTGTAACCTTGATAGCTTTGTGTTCAAACCTCTCACATTTTGGTAGTAAATGCTAATGGTGAGGTTACTTATTAGTTTTTTGATGCCGAGGTGGAAAGCGGAAGTTGAGCCAAATTTTGCCCTTGCGGTCTAGATCTAAATTCAAATTCGCGAATGAAGGCACCGCTTGGCCAAAAAGATGGGCTCATTACTCTATCAAAGCAGTCTTCGGATATGTCTATTTTAAAAGAAGAAATGCTTCTTTCATACGAGAATCTGAACTTGCGTACATGCAACTCATTTGCTATCAGCCTGGAAGTTAAATACCCCTTCACATCATCGACAGTGGTATCTTTTGAAAACCTAGATATAAAGACCGATTTTTTGGAAGGGACAACGATTAAATCCCTCGGGACGGGGTTAACGCAATCGGAAACGGTTTCAGATGTGGTAGGGGGTTGCGGAACAGCTGTCAACTTTTTGGAAGGAGCAACGATGGCTTCGGATGTGGTAGGGGGGTTGAGATGTAGTTGTGGAGTTTTTGGAAGGAGCAACGACTACTTGCATTGGAACGGTGTTGACGCAATCGGAGATGGCTTCAGATGTGGTGGAGGGTTGAGATGAAGCTGTTGAACAGGAATTTAAAAAGTTTTCCAAACGTATTGTGTTGTTTGTGAAATTTTCAGTCGCCTTCTCAGTTAAATCAGCCCATGCGTCATCCACAGTATTTCTGCTGTGTATTTCTGTGGATACACAGCCAACCAACTCCTCATCGTACATACATACATATAGAGCATTTAAATTATATAAGTATAGCAACAAATAAATTTTCCGGCGTAATGGCGCGGATGGAGGGGGGGAAGCGAGGTTGGTGGCGCTCAAACGCAGCGGTCCGCATTTGCGCAATCCCGCGACGCGGCGTGGCGCGTGGCTGTCCACCATTACCTCAAATACACAGTGGGGACGATAAAATGACACAAATAAAGCGAACTTAATTTTGGGTCATAGATTACGGATATATGTATATACCGCTTTTCTAATTCAGGTCTTTTTCCCGAGATATTTTCATTTTAAGTTTGCATGGAAAATGATACTCATACGCCATGCACGAGTATGTACGTGTTCGGCCGTGAACGATGTGGCGTATGAGTAACATTTTTTCCAGATCCCATTTCATACAAACAATTATTGCACATTTTTATTTGACCATTCACAACTTGTTTATTTATTATATGATCTCGAAAAACGGTATACAGATCGATAATCTAATAGAGGTTTACGCCGACAGGCTTTGCGGCGGCGGCGTGGTCAACTTCAAAAAGAACCAGCGGCGGCGGCGACGCCGGCGCGTCTGGAAACGCCGGCGCTCCTGCCCATAAGGTAGAGTCCAAAGAGCCATGAGGCTTCTAATCTTATCATGTCATCAGATTATATTTAATTCATTCATTGAATTCAAATGTTGAGTGACTGCTGCTGATGGATGGGCGAACAGAAGAAAGTCTATATAGTATATACATTAGGTTTCCCATCCAAAATGCTTTTTTTTGAAAATTTTAAGACCCTACCCCCTAATTTGATTCGTTTTTATGAGAAATGTTATTGCCTATTTTTATAGATTTTTTAAAGGCCATTTAGAGGTCGCGGCCTGTCGATTTAGGTCAGAAAATACGATTTTCTAGATTCATGAGTTTTTGAATGACTATTTTTGCTTGAATTTAAAAAATTTTTTTAAAGTTTGACCATCGATAATTTCCACAATTTGAAAATATGTAGTACTAAGGTACAAAAAAAACGATTTTCAATGGGCACCCTAATATACATACATCTCTATGTACTCTACAAATCCGTATGTACTATTTCAATTTAAAGAAATAAAAAAATTTAAAGGTTAAGTTATTGGGGTAATTTATGTCGCTATCAATATATGTTTGCAATAAGCTTATCAACCGTTATGTTAAATTACGGAGTTCTTATGATTTTTTGCGGGTTATATATTGAAAATAAGGTTGGCCTACTTTTTTCCAAAAGTTTAACCAATCAACTCCCACCACAACGGGCCTTTTTGACCCACTGTTTGAAAAACGGCTTATAAATAGTTAAATTTCCAATAATATATTAAGCGCCAAATTTTTCTAAGGAGAACAGAATGTAATGCAAAATAATAGTAATTTTTTCCAAAAAGGGGGACTTCAACTCTGTTTAGAAAATATTGCGGTGCGCGGGAGCAAAACCTTCCTGGGGTTTGACCACTACTTAGGAAAAAATATTCTATTTCTACTGCGGAAGAAATCGCCAGTTTACCAGTATTCGACCCTAATTTAACTGTAATAAACGCTTTCGATCGAAAGCGTGTTACCTATGTTTTTTTTCTGAGTTACGCTTTTTTGTGAAATGTTCAGTGGCCCAAATTATGTCAAAAAACTTCTTTTAAAATGTAATTTTCATTTCGTAAAATAGTGTTTTTATACGAGTAGTATTTAGTTCCTTCAAACGATGTATTTCAATGTGCATACAACAGGAAAATTTTGTACAAAATTCCTTAGGCGCCGAACGCCGCCGCCGCCGCCGCCGCGTGAGAAATGACAAAAAACGGCGGCGGCGGCGTGGCCCGACGGCGTATACCTCTATAATCTAAAGCTGAACACACACGAGGGAACCGTTGAAGCGATCAGGGCATGTTGCTTCGACCGTTGCCTCGTGTGTAGCATTGCTGCTCATAGAAATTCGTGTTGCCGCAACCGTGGCCCGAAAATCAAAATATTTTGATATCTTGTATTTGTTGGCTTGTCGGTTGCCTCGTGTGGATCGTTTGTATTGAGTTTATTGGCTTAGTTCATTGAAAACAGTAGTGCTTAAAAGGTGTATTGGTAGAAAACCAAATTTTCTTCCGTATGTTCATTTCATAACAGTGCACACACTACTGAGATTGCCGCAATGGTTGCCTCTGCACGTTGCTTCAACGGTTTCCCAGAGTGTAGTCAGCATAAGACCCAAAATTAATTTTACGTGTTCCGGCGTTTTTTATGTCAATCAAAACTTGATATTTTCCCTTCAGTGTTATTAGCTCTCCAAGGCATAATGCATTGCAACTTTGAGTGAAGCTCCATTATCGGTGTTACCCTCAAGGTCGAACAAGATTGTTCGCTACAAAAATTATATGTTTTGGCCTCGTTTTCAGATTTCAAAAACTAAAGCAATTTTTTTTTGCTCTGAAAATTTCAGCAGCTAAAGCGATAGTTTCGTCGTCCATCACGCAGCCTATGAATTTCAAAAAAAAAAAAATCCAGCAATTCAACTCGTTCTTTTTCGGTTTTGTTTTTGAAAGAGTTTTTTATGTGTGATGTAAGTCATCAGCCCTGCTTCTTTTTTAGTTTTATGCAAATAAGATTCTGAGAAGTAAGACTTGCTTGTTAATTTCCTTATTTGAATGCTTAGATCTTTCATTAACGGGGTCACAATCTTCCTTACCTTTTTTAAATCGGTGGGGTTTACCGGAACCTTTCGGTAAATACGTAGGTCTCCTGTAAATGGGGTTTCAACCCAGAAACCTTTTTTGCGGTAACATGTATTAAAATCTGAAACAAGTTTCTGTAAGAATATATTTTCGTATCAAACAATTCAAACCATGTTACTTTTTTCTTAGTGGATAGCTAGTACTCTGCTGAAGAAGGCCATGTTCTTACATTAGAAGCTCAGATATGAAAATCACTTTGGAGAAGCTTCGAGCAAATGGGGGTTTTCCGGTTTCTTTTCTTGCGTTCATTTTAGATATTTTCATGTCCTCTTATTCCCATTTGGTTTGAACAGGAATATTTAATTCCTACGAGAGAGATTTATTGTTTAAAACTTTTGTTAAACTTTCTGTATGAAACGAAAGCACCGAACACATAATTTATCCTAATCTATTTAATTTATACTATCCTAAAATTCGCACTAAAAACGCATATGCTCACAGGCAATTGGCAACTCTACATAAGCAAAAAATAAATGTAATCCTGTAAAGACCAAACTTCCACTACTACTTATACATGGTAGGTATTAGTATTATTGTGACACTAAACCTACACCTTTGACGGTGCTCTTCCAGCATGTTGTGGATGACCTCTTGGTGGGCGCTTGTTGACTTGCCACAAACTACGAGGTTGTGAAGCCATAATGTCACTTTCTGCATTTACTTACCTACGCGCACAAACGAAACCACGATGGAAGGCAAACACTTAATGCTCTTTTCACTTCCGTTCTCGAGTTCTCTCGTTACTGTTTAACTTTTCACTCGTCTGCTTACTTTGCTGCCCACTCAGTTTGTCGGCCATAATTATTTACATGCCACAACGCCTTTTGCACCGCCAGCCATGTTGGTATAAGCATTCGTGCGTGTGGGTGTGATACATAAAATGCATTCAGAATTGTAAAATGCTCTCCCCTATACATGTGTATGTACATTAAAGTGGTCCAATTGGTCTTTGTATTAGAAAAAAAATATCATCATAGGAAACGGGGCATCCCTTAGTTTTTTTTCCGTTTAAAATTTGTAATTTGTAATATCTATACCAACTTTCGATTTTCTACTGAAACCTATACAGGGTGCTCAATGACTTTGAAATGTGCTTGTGATATTTTTTTTAGATAATTTAAATTTGAAATATTCTTAGATTTCTTAACCAATTGTTTGGTTAAAGTATGTACACAATACTTCTAGAGTAAAATATGAGCATCATGAGCTTCCTCTAAATTTATACTTAGAAACGTAAGGTTTGGTACCAGCACCAGAGGGTGCCCAAACCCTATCTTGGAAAAGTTTTTTTTTTTGGACCACTCTAATGTACATGCATATTTATACATGTACATATTCATATGTATACGGACACTCAACGGAAGCTCTCTTTGTGTTCTGTGGAGCAGAGCGCACTTTTGTTGCTTGAATGTGTTTATGGGTATTGTGATACGAGTTAAACGGAAATGCGACGCGATTCAAATTGTGCATATTTCATGTGAATGCTGATAGAGTTGGTGTAAACATAAAACAGCTGTTTTCAAGGCTTTGCGCATTGAAACCTTCGTCTGACTGCATTTCGATTGTGAGCGACAGAGAGTATAAATGAGAACTGGTGTTGAAGGAGTATATGAAAAATCGGCAATAGCATGTCTAAAAAGTGCGCCATTTTTAACGTACAGTGTCAGCTAGAGAGTGCCTAAAAAATATGTGTATGCTTGAATTCAGATTTGCGAGCAACGCTGTATTTATACATATGTGTCTTAAGCATGAAGGAGGTATACAAGCTTAAATTTATGAACTCGAGTACCTATAAATGTACACTCGGGAATATCAGAGCATTAGGCGGGGCCGTGAAAAATGTTTGTAACAACTCCTTCTAGTTCGTAAACTTATTTGTAGAAAATCTTGATGTCATAACAATTTTTGTCCTTGAAAAATCCCAAAATTTAGTTTTGATAGTAAATTTTATGTTTTTAAGCCGACCTTTAAGTTTTACATATCTTTGAAAGTATGAATTTAAGTAACTGTTTACTATAAATATATCTTCTTCGGATCGCACCGGCCAAGGTACCTCGTTTGTATCCTAAGATCAAGTTAAAACTGAGGGGTTTGGTGATGAATTTTTCCTTAACTCAAAAGTGGGAGACATTTAGCTACATATGTAGTACATAGCTCTCTCAAGTATGTATCTACATTTCCAAGCATGCATTGCACTTCAAAAACGGTTCAATAATAAAAAATTTTTAATAAAACTCGAAATCGGTTGTTGGTCGAAATTGGTTTGCCAAGATTCTTTCTTTCTTCCTTGCACATAAAGAGCGGCCTGGTCTAATGCACAGTCATACATATATTTATGTATGTATACAGGGTGTCCCAGAACTCAACGTCAAGCCGAAACGGGGTGACAGGGTTGATTGTAACCATCATGAGAAAAATCAAAAAACTCTATCCCATGCAGTTTGAAAATTATGGGCATTTAAGAAAAGCCTAGAACTTTGGTCAAACTGTAACCATTTTTCGGTTATTGTGGTTAATTTTTATTATTTTTGTTCATTTAAACTTTGGAACCTTAACCCTAAATAACATTTCTAGAACCTAAGTCAAAAACAATGACACAATTGCCCCAAGTTTTCTAAAATTAAGACTATTTGTTAAACTATGAATTTAAAATTTTTATAATTTGCCGACTTTGAAAGGCCCTCCTTTAAAAAAAAAATGTACTAAAGTGCCTTGGCAAGTGACATTAAAAGTTCGCGCATTTAATCAGGATTGTAAAATGCTACAATACTTGTTAGTTTCATACTAAAAAAAAAAAACGAGTAATAAACTAAAAATCTCAAGTAACCCGATTTTTGCTAACCCATTTTACTCAGTTCAAATGTTTTTTATTCGCAAAAGCTCTTGGTAGGTTCTTAATTTTACGGCAAAATGATGAGAGAGATGGATAGTGGACATGTTTGCCATGAGCGAGCGAGACAGATAGTGACGCCACTTTTACCAAAGTCAACAAAAGTAAGTAAAATTAATAAAATAATGAAAAATCTTGACCTAGTTTAGTTTAGGCAAGGCGAATTAATATAAGGTGATAGCAGGAGTACAAAAACAAAAATTTACATGTATTTTGTTTTTGCTCTGGCGGCATAAACTGTCCAAATCTGTAAGAGTGTGTGTAGAAATTCAAACAAAATTTTTTAATTTGATGTCAGAAGCCGTGCGGCGAAACACACACAAAATCAGCTGAGCTAGTAACACCACCTTATATTAATTCGCCTTGAGTTAAGGTTTATTGGAATAAAGGTCAGATAGGGAAATAAAATTTTTTATTACAATAAAAGTTCAAATTGTTTACCATCAGCCTCAATACACGCCCTACATCTTCTTAAAAAAGATCTAGTTATTAGCCGGGCGTATCCTCGAGAGTGGATGTCCTCAGCAGCTTGAAAAATTCGTTCACGCAGCTCGGCTACGCTCTCAATAGGCTTTGAATAAACTTTTTCTTTGAGAACGCGCCAAAAACAGGGTATTTAAATCTGGGGAACGGGCTGGCCGCGAGATAGTGCCTGAACGTCCAATCCACCTTCCCGGATATTCCTGGTCAAGGAAATCTCTTACTTACACTGCGTAATGCGCTGGGCAGCCATCTTGTTGATACCACATGTGGCGACGATCTGTTAGGGGTATATCCTCTAAAAAAGTTGGTAAATTTTCTCGCAAAAAATGTAGGTAATACGTGCCATTCAAGTTATCAGGGAGGTCTAAAGGCCCAATAATTTTGCCGTTTAAAATTCCGTTCCACATGTTTACTTTAAAGCGATACTGGGATCTGTCTTCTCGCATTAAATGTGGATTCGCCACATGCCACTCGTGAAAATTGTGTCAATTTATGTAACCATCTTTTTTAAATGTAGATTCATCTGACCAGAGAATTTTTTGAATGAATTATGGATTTTCATTATGCCTCTGTAGCGTTGTTCTACAAAATGAAATCCTTTCAGGATAATCTCGAGGAAGAAGACTTTGAACTCGTTGTACGTGAAAAGGATGCATTTCGGCTCTTTCCACGAACGGAAATCTGCGACCTCTTGCAACACTTCTTCCTCGTAAGGAAAGCGGGCTCTACCTCCAGCCCGTATTTGATTCGGCAAATGGCCGCCGTCTGTGAGTGAACGGTGCACATTAACAAACACGCGGTGATCCGAATAGCGCTCTAAATTTGGATATCTTTCCCGATAAAGTGTAGCGGCGGCACTTGCGTTGCATCTGCATTCTCCATAAATGAGGTGCATGTTCGCATATTCTTGTGAAGTGTAGCGCGTAGGCATGGTTGATAACAAGGATGCTAACACAAAAGTCCAATTCCAAAGTAGTCGGTATGTAATCAACAAGTCCAATTCACAAAAATCCAAGTCCAAAAAGCCAAAGTCGTCAGTGCTAAATTAACACAAGCGAATACGGAAAGGTGCGCTATAGATGAATGAGCGAAACGTACTAACTGCAGTGTTGCCGTTACAGCGTCAGACTGGTGTCTGACTGGTAGCGTAGCCATTTGCTTGGTATGGCGACTGTATCTGTTTCATTCGCTCGCGTTTAAACGACGCATCTCCGTCTCACTGCGTGGCGTCACTATCAGTCTCTCTCGCTCATGGCAAACATGTCCACCAGTGTTGCCGCGAATCTTTTTGAGTGTTAGCCAAATTCCTTCAAAAAAAGGGCTAAAAAAGAGCTAAAAAAAGTCGTTGTGGCTAAAAATGGTAGCTAAAATTTTTTTCTTACATATACATATACATACATATAAGTATATACGCAAACATTTTCAATAAGTAGTGGTATAGAAAAACAATGAACTCTGGAAAAAGGCTAATATCACTGGTCGACGGCCAAAATTTACCAGAGACGCCGTTATGAAATTCGTATGTAAAATCACCCCCTGATTCCGAAAATCAAGGTTATTTTTAATTTTATGGTACCGTTTTTGAGATATTTGCAATTTACCGTTTTTGCAAAAAAAAAAAAAATTGGGTCCACTTAATCATATATATCTGAAGAACGAATTAAGCAATTCCAAAACGGTTTGAAGCTTTTAAAAGGTAATAAAATTTTCTATA